>NW_009951915.1:0-72367 GCF_000747805.2 Chaetura pelagica | reverse complement strand
GGAAGGAGGGAAGGAGGGAAGGAGGGAAGGAGGGAAGGAGGGAAGGAGGGAAGGAGGGAAGGAGGGAAGGAGGGAAGGAGGGAAGGAGGGAAGGAGGGAAGGAGGGAAGGAAGGAAGGAAGGAAGGAAGGAAGGAAGGAAGGAAGGAAGGAAGGAAGGAAGGAAGGAAGGAAGGATTAGACCTTTTCATTATTCTCAGGTTTTTCTGTGAATATATTGGTTATTTGAGTGATTTCCATGTAGCATTTAAATAGATGGAATGACAGAGAAATGTTGCAAAGCTTAGAGGGACAAAGAGACTCCAAAGGGGAAGAAAGGAAAAATTTAGAACAAAAAATAAATAATAATTAAAATATCTTACATGATCCCTGGTCATCAATCAGCTTTATGAAATAATCCGCAAACTAAGATTATTCAGAAAATGTACAAGTACTACAAAGAGAGACAAACAAGTAAAATTATGTCTTTTCTTCCTGCAGAATTACTTATTTCATGGTATTTATGAATTGTACAATGCCAAAAAACTCACTCTTCTTTTGCTTTGAGGGTCTTCTGTTCCCATTGGCTGTGTAAGGGCAAAGTTTCCTGGATGTGGTGGGGGTCCAGGACAGTGTTGACATGTGGCACTGTGTGGTTTAGGCAGAGATTAAAATACCACTGAGTTTGATTTCCCATTGATTTTGATCTTCTTGATAAACAACTAACCAGTGTCATCTGGAAAGAGGAAAGTGAAATGAAGCTGGAGGGGGGAGCACAGATCACTCCTCTAACCTAAACTACAAATAGACCAGATTTGATACATTAGGATCAGGTAGAGGCAACTGCTGGGAAGGCTTTTCTTAAGGGGTTCAGATAATATAATCCAGAGCAGAATTGAGTTTTTGTGCCAAAACAATCTTTGTGCAGATCTTATTAGAAAAAGAATGAAAAAAACCCCAAGAAACAAACAAACAAAACCCCCATCACAAACCATTTATTTTTTTTCCCTGAAATACCACAAGGGTGGAATTTTACGTAGCATTTTAGAGTCAAGGCCATGAGGTTTTTATTTGGAAATGCCACATGAAGCAATGTTTCTGTGTGATACTTTCAAATGCAGAACACATGGTTGCAGGAAGTGCCTGGAATGGTATTATCCTCTATAAAGGCTCCTCTTAAAGACAGCTAACTTGGTGTTTCAGAAGAAGATGGCCAAGGGGAAGAACAGAAAAGTAGCAGCTGATTTACATCATATGACCTGCAGGTCAAGTGATTATAGGCATTTAAATGCTTCCCAGGGACTTAAGTGTCTGCTAAAGTTGTCAGATCTTCTGCAAAAGTAATAGGGTGGAAGGAAAATAAATTCAAACCCTAAGGAAAAAAAGAACAGAAAATGATCTGCAGTTTGGAAGGCGGGTGTGACATTTCACTGGATAATTTTATTAAAAAGAGGGAAACTTGGTGAAGGCATGTCCTCTTCCTAGTTTTGTTCAGTAGCTTTTCCCAGGCCTATGGCTGTCCTCACCCTTGTCTGTGCTCCCTTAGCAGTTGCTCTGCACGTCACAGCACAGAGGAAGCCTGTGTGAGATGCTTTCCCTGCTCTTTCCTGGCTGTGATGCTCTCAGCTGGAATGAACAGATAAAGTCAATCAGGGCAGTATTTGATGTGGTGCCTCCGCAGTGACTCAGACAATGAATTGCATCGGATGAGTTGTGCTAGTTCACATGGAACAGGCAGCAACTTCCCTGATGACAGCCTAAGGAAGAATTTGATTATGTTTAACAAGCACATTCTCCAGCACAGTGGCTGGAGTGGCCCATGCCTGTACCTCTGTGCTTAGGAAAGGATGGTGCCTGTCATCTGGACCTGTCCCTGGCCTGCACTTACACTCACCTGGGAGGATTCCAGTGATTCTGGATCAAATCCATGCCAGGACCTTTGCAACACTGATGGGATCATGCTACAGTGACTGAGACTTTGCTTCTTTTAGTAGATGTAGCCTTGAGGTTGGATTCTGATGCTGCTGCCACACAGGGTTAAATCCCATGCACAGAAAGAGACAGAGGTTCCTCTTTGGCAGAGAAGCTCTGCTCCAGGAGGGTGCACCAGCCTTCGAGAGAATAACTGCTGCAGTAATTCCTGGTGGGAGAACAGAACTAGAGCAGGTCAGATTTGGGATTCAGGGTTGTGAAAAGCTTTGCTTGGGCTATTCTCTGCTTCTCCCCAGGTGCCTGCAAGGAGTGAGTGTGATGATATTAAAAAGAATAGACTTAGATTTTTGTGGTCTAGGAAGATACTATCAGAGTAGGAGAGCCAACAGAATTACCAAAAAACAGTGAGGACAAGAGACTAACACAGAGCAGTGAAGACAAGTTGTGCACACAGAGGGAAACCACAAGAGAGTAGAGTTGCAACAGGCAGTTTATGCAGCTCCTCTGGGCATGAAAATAGTCTGGAACAAATCTCCTCACTAGCAGGTAGAAGCAGTTATGCTGACAAAGATGAACATGGACAGTGAGTAGAGCTGTGATATTTCAAGGTGATGCAGAAGCAGAGACATCATTGTGAGGTTGGGCTGGAGACCCAGCGAGTGATGTCAGGGAGCAGAAAGGTGAGCTTTGTTCACTTGATAAGCCTGGGGAGGCTGCACCTGGGATGCTGTGCTCACTTCTGGGCACCTCATTACCAGAAAGATACAGACGAGCTAGAGAAGGTATGTTGGGGAAAACCCAACTTCATGATTAACTGGCTGAAGAGAACAGCCTGTGAGTCATGTGCAGAGATGAATGCCTTGGCTCTGAATGCACAGCTTGGGGAACCTAGTAACAGTCTACAAACATTTAAGGAGGGCTTACCAGAAAGCAAAGAGATAACTTACTTAGCATGGAACAAGGACCTGATATTTGGACAGGGAAATTATGAAAAACAAATTGCTGGAGAATAAATTTCTGCCATCTCAACATAAGTAATTACTATAACTGGTGAACGAACATGTGCATTGACTCTTATAAATTTTGAGTTTCATTTCTTAAAATAAGTTTCCTGTTGGATACCTTTGCTCCAAGTGATTAGTCTTTCACTTTTGCTTTTGGGAAACAGTTTTTAAATATTAGTTATAATTTAGACCGTCAGCAAAAAGAGAGAAGAAACATTGGTTCTGAGACAAGCTGTGATAATTTTGCTTATTATCACACAGGTAAGATGGCCTGATGGAGGAATACAGCACAGTCCTGTCACTGGATCCAGAGGGCAGGTGGAAGCCTGAGAGTATGGTTGTGAAAAAAGAAGTCCCTTGGTCAGCCCTTGCAGCAATAGGAGCTGAGCATAAATAATGTGGAAGCCCCAGTATGGGAGCCATTTAAAACCAACACCAGAAGATGGGCTGCAAAGAGTAAGATGGACAGAATATATAGGAACTGTGTAATAGTTTGGGGGCATATTTATTGCCATGGCAACATGCTTACCAAATTGGTATTGTGGGCTCTGAGTTACTGACCCAAATTTCAAACATATTTAAACTCCCACTGGAGCTCCTGCTGGGCTCCCACTGATGTCAGCAATGGGAACATAGAAATGTTTATATAGGTAGTAAGTGTCAGTCCCAGAAAGACTTTATCCCAGTGTGCTCTGCACTCAGCACATCTGCCCAATGTAAAGGTCAGCTCTTTCTATGGAGATCTGACAAAACTGGGGAAAGAAAGGCCTCTGTTCCTACTGAAAACATAGACAACTGGGGCACAAGAGCTTACGTGACTTTGTAAGGTTAGAAGAATTTGTTCCAAAACCACATCCCATAGTGTGTGTGTCTCCTCTCTTACAAACATCAATATGTGCTGAACACATATTGCTGAGATGGGAACCAATGCCCACTCCAACTTTAAGTCACACACAGAGAAGTCACTCTGGGAGAAGGTCTGTGCAGCAGTTATTTTGTGAGGACTCTAAGACAACCATCTTTGAAGCTGACACCTCTAGCCATTTCAAAAAGCCTCCTTCCTTGGAGTTCCACTGAGAGATCCTGGGTATTTGGAGATACCCAGATATCTCTTGGAGATCCTGGGTACCTGGCTACCAGCTGAGGAGCAACACTGAACAAAGCACACTGAAGTCTCCTCTTGGGGTTATACCTGAGTGATTGAAGATGGTCTCACTCTTCATTTCTGTTCCTTTGCTGCTGTACTTTTATTGATGAAACCAATGACACAGGCTTCACTGTGAAAGGGACAAAGCCTGGTAGAGGGGAACTAGTAGTGCACTGGAAAATGTTCTTGTTGCATTGACTGCTACAGTTCTTCTAGTGTGTGTAGTTTCATGCTGTTCAAGTCAACTTATGGCTCTAAGACCTGTATGTTCTGAGCCTTACTGCAGATGAGCCCATCCAGCCATCAGCAATGAGGTGACTCTGCAACTATAATAATAATTTCCATAAATCTCCCCTGTGCTTCCTGCATAGTGGGATCAGCCTCTGTTCAGGAACTTGCATCTTTCTAACTTCTCATGCCTTCAAAAATCTCTTCAGCAACACATATCTATGTTGCTTTCTAGAGGGATGGGAGGGAGGAAGGAAAAATCCAAAAGAAAGAGAGAGATGTCATTGTCAGAGCTTGAATTAAGGTTATTCATAGATTGAAAGGTGTGTTGGGACATGGACAGGTTTGGATGATTGTGGCAGCATGTGACATGTTCCTGCTTATCAGCATGAACATGTGGGAGGGCAGTGTCTGGCTGGGCATGGATGTGTGAAACCACAGACCCTAGAATCTAACAAGGACAACTGCCAAGTAGTACCCATTACCAGATCATAAGACCTGCTCTTCCAGCTCCGGATTTGGGTTGCGGGGAAGAAGCTGGCAGCAGTGGATTTCAGGAGCAAACCACAGAGAAAAAGCAGAAGAATCCCTTGAGGAAGGACATACTGCTGGATGGTGCTCACTGCCAACACAGCAAATAATAGTGAAAGTTCAAAGTAAACTGAGTTTATGAACACCCATTGCTCTAGAGTGTATGTAATGGGACTGTGGGAAAGGAGTAGAGTGGAATGAATGAGTCAAGTCTCAGGCCAGAGCAGCAATGCTGGAAAAAAGAGACTGAAATTCCCTCAAGCTTATTTGATGCTTGTAGAATTCATAAAAATAAAGAAAAGGTTCCTAATCTTCATAAGTCAGGAGCAAAGGGACTGCCTTCAAATTTTCTGTTAGGAGAGCTGCTTTAAATACAAATGAGAATGTTGGGGGGACAGTGGGGACAAAATGCATTCTTCCCTTTCTCAATTATAAAAGACCAGAGATTGATTTTATCAAATTAAATCCCTGGGAAAAAAAAGTTTTAAAGAAATATATTAGTTTCCTATGATTTTGAGTTGGAAATTTTAAAGTATTTCCTAACTGATTTTTCCTGTTGTCTGAGTATTTTATTGAGATCCAGACTGAAGGGGAAAAAAACAAACCCAAACAATACCAAACCAAATTTCTCTTTCCAAACTCACAGTCAATCTTATTAGGAGTTTAAAAGAAAAGGAATGGAGATAGAATTAAAATCTGACTTACAACAATTGTTAGAGCTTTTGGCATTACAGAATCTTTCTCTCTGGTTTGAACTAAGGCAAAAACATGTGAACAAGTAAACAGACAAACACATGTAAACAAGTCTAACGTTCCATGACTATTTGTTCTTAAATATGGGTTACACATGGTAGGAGTTGGTATTTAGTGCTAGAGTGGATTGAGGAATAACAACCATAGAATGATTTGGGTTGGAAGGGACCTTAAAGATCACCTAGTTCCAACCAGCCTGCATGGGCAGGAACACCTCCCACTAAACCAGCTTGCTCAAAGCCCCATCCAAACTGGTCTTGAACACTTCCAGGGATGTCATTCTTGTGTTGGGGCTCTGGAACTGGACACAGTACTCCAAGTGGGATCTTATGAGTATGGAGCAGAGGGACAGAATCCCCTTCCTTGACCTACTGGCCACACTTAGTTTGATGCAGCCCAAGACACGGTTGGCTTTCTGGGGTCCAGCACACATTGCTGGCTCATGTTGAGCTTTTCATTGATCAGCTACCCCTGTATCTGTGCCTGGGATCACCCAGACCCAGGTGCAGGACCTTGCACTTAGCCTAGCTGAACTTCATGAGGTTGGCATGGGCTCACCTCTCAAGCCTGTCAAGTTCCCTCTGGATGGGATCCCTTCCCTCCAAGGTGTCAAGCACACCACACAGCTTGGTGTCATCAATGCAAAAAGGACTTGTCAAACTATGTTGTTATATTGAAACAGAAGGACTTTAGAGAAAATTGTTTCCCCTATACAATTGGGGCAGTGGTGGGGAATACAGAAAAAAGGTAATGGTTAATACAGTCACTTGAGAGCCAATAAATCCCCAGCTCAAATCCCCAGTGTGCTGTGGGTTTCTCCCATTTGTGATGAACACCACCAACTTGGATGCTGTGGATTATCCTGACATACCTTGCTTGTTTCTAGCAGAAAGTTTTTGCTAGGTGTTGTTCCTTTCTGTGTCAGAATGGAAGTGTATTCAGAAACCTCAAATGCTTTCCTGAGGTAAAGGAGCTGCTTTGCTCAGCAGTTCCCAGGATTGAGCTCCAGAGCAATATTTGCTATGTTCAGAGGTTATTTATGAAGATACTCCCTTTCTACACCCCAATCAGTGCCAGAGCCCTTTGTGCACAAGTTACATTTATAGTGTTAAATCAGACTGGTGCGTTGTCAGCTTTGAATCTCTTGTAGCCACCAGAACTGGTTGGCTGTACCTTTGCTGCTTGTTGAGAATGTTCTTTGGATAGTAGTATTAAGTGCAGAACACACAGGAGTTCTTTGGGATCCTCCCAGGTTCTGTGGGCCCAGAATAATGCAAGGGAATGTTTTAGCAATTTAACAGTATCACAACTAAATCCTAGTGCTATTACATGATCACTGAAGGTGAAGCCCACTGGAGCTAAGGGCCAATGTAGTCTTCTAAATACTTAAATTTGAAGTGATTGCCAACTGGAACAGTACAATTAATCACTTATAAAGCTGTTTGGCTGAAAGCTGAAGACCCAGTACAAATTCAATGCAAACAAACAAGTTCCTTTTGGCCTCTTTTGACTGTGTGGAGGGAGTGAACTCTTCAAAGAATAAAATCACCTGGTCCTGAGAGTTTTGTCCAACATGGGTGGGATGAATCCCTCTATGGACATGTCCATGTCTCTTCAATGGCCTGTACAAGAGTTTCACTTTCCAGCTGAGATTTTGCACCAATGTCTGAGAAGGCAGCTGGGTGGAATTATCCATGTTCTTTCTTCCATTAAAACATACTTAAAAACATAAACCTTTCTCAGTTAAAGATTAGTTTGATGCAGCCCAAGACACGGTTGGCTTTCTGGGGTCCAGCACACATTGCTGGCTCATGTTGAGCTTTTCATTGATCAGCTACCCCTGTATCTGTGCCTGGGATCACCCAGACCCAGGTGCAGGACCTTGCACTTAGCCTAGCTGAACTTCATGAGGTTGGCATGGGCTCACCTCTCAAGCCTGTCAAGTTCCCTCTGGATGGGATCCCTTCCCTCCAAGGTGTCAAGCACACCACACAGCTTGGTGTCATCAATGCAAAAAGGACTTGTCAAACTATGTTGTTATATTGAAACAGAAGGACTTTAGAGAAAATTGTTTCCCCTATACAATTGGGGCAGTGGTGGGGAATACAGAAAAAAGGTAATGGTTAATGCAGTCACTTGAGAGCAAATAAATCCCCAGCTCACATCCCCAGTGTGCTGTGGGTTTCTCCCATTTGTGATGAACACCACCAACTTGGATGCTGTGGATTATCCTGACGTACCTTGCTTGTTTCTAGCAGAAAGTTTTTGCTAGGTGTTGTTCCTTTCTGTGTCAGAATGGAAGTGTATTCAGAAACCTCAAATGCTTTCCTGAGGTAAAGGAGCTGCTTTGCTCAGCAGTTCCCAGGATTGAGCTCCAGAGCAATATTTGCTATGTTCAGAGGTTATTTATGAAGATACTCCCTTTCTACACCCCAATCAGTGCCAGAGCCCTTTGTGCACAAGTTACATTTATAGTGTTAAATCAGACTGGTGCGTTGTCAGCTTTGAATCTCTTGTAGCCACCAGAACTGGTTGGCTGTACCTTTGCTGCTTGTTGAGAATGTTCTTTGGATAGTAGTATTAAGTGCAGAACACACAGGAGTTCTTTGGGATCCTCCCAGGTTCTGTGGGCCCAGAATAATGCAAGGGAATGTTTTAGCAATTTAACAGTATCACAACTAAATCCTAGTGCTATTACATGATCACTGAAGGTGAAGCCCACTGGAGCTAAGGGCCAATGTAGTCTTCTAAATACTTAAATTTGAAGTGATTGCCAACTGGAACAGTACAATTAATCACTTATAAAGCTGTTTGGCTGAAAGCTGAAGACCCAGTACAAATTCAATGCAAACAAACAAGTTCCTTTTGGCCTCTTTTGACTGTGTGGAGGGAGTGAACTCTTCAAAGAATAAAATCACCTGGTCCTGAGAGTTTTGTCCAACATGGGTGGGATGAATCCCTCTATGGACATGTCCATGTCTCTTCAATGGCCTGTACAAGAGTTTCACTTTCCAGCTGAGATTTTGCACCAATGTCTGAGAAGGCAGCTGGGTGGAATTATCCATGTTCTTTCTTCCATTAAAACATACTTAAAAACATAAACCTTTCTCAGTTAAAGAAGGAAACTCATGATTTCCCTTATACCTTCTTGTCACCTGTAAAAAAAGTACTTAAAAATTGCTACATCCAGTTTTCATTTCCAATCCAAACACTTACCTTAAATAATGCATTTCTCTCCAGATCAAAGTGATGTTCAGAACAAAAAAAACTTAGTGACCTTAGAAGATTTTTAGAAATCATTATCAAGCCATCTGACTGCTACCTGCTCTTTGCTAAGAAAATTACTCTTCAATTTTACACTGTAAAGGCAATTTTGCTCTGGAGGTACATTATATATATTTTAAAATTAAGGAAACTAAAAAAAAATAAATTTTCTGGCAATCAAATTCTTTTTTCATTATCTACTCTTTAGAAGAACTTTTTATTTTTTTCTTCATGTTTCATAGTACTCATTTAAAATAGCAAAAGTTGCCATTATTCACTTATTTTGTTTTCACAAGATAAGAATATAAGTGGCCAACAGTTGGTAGGGGAGAGATCAAGAGGTGATCTTATACTGCAGATCTGGGTAAAGTTACAAACTTTGAGGAACACGAACTCTTTTCTGAGTTAAGGCCAGGAGAGGCTTCAGAAAATAAGTATTTGTTCTTGGCAAATTTTAGGTTAAAAAAAAAATCCTCATTAAACAAATCCTTTCAAATCTCTCACTCTGACCTCATAATTTCATTATTCATTTTACATTTAGTGTCATACATGTAACAGTAACATTATGCTATAATGTGTCAAACAGAGTAGAAGTAAAACATTTGTCTTTATTGAAACAAGATGTTTCTCTTTTAGTAAATATTTTGTGTTGGCAGTGTCAACATGTGGCAATTCCACATTAATTAAATGAAGTATTTCTTGGGTTCTGAAGAGCATTTTCCATAAATGAATATTGTTTTCATATGATAATTTGAAACGTTCGTGTTCATTGGTGGTTTAATAACAGCTCTTTTGATTCAGGTGAGATTCATCCCACTTGATAAGGACATCTGTTCTCTGGAGACCTGGACTATGTAGTCAATTAAGTCTGAATTCCCCAGCTGAATTCACCTAGTCCCAAAGAAACTAATTCTAACATGTCAAATAAATCTAAAAGTACCATTTCTTTCCATCAATAATTTTATTGTAGATAAATAGATTGATGGATAGATAGGTGGATAAACAGATATGGAAATCAGATGCATCCAATATGGTCGTTCTACTTTAGATAAACCTACAGTAACTTTTCTTTTTATCTTGCTTGTTTTTGTCATTGCATCTTTAATCATGCCTTTCATTTTAAATATCTTTGGGAGTGTTAGATAATACTGAAATGAGACTCAGTGGCTGCTGTTTGCTCACTGAACACAGGCCTTTTCTGAAACCATCTTGCACTAACCCAATTTTGAGGAGCTCACTTGCAAACAAACATGCCCCCTTGCAGGACATTTCAATCAGGGATAAAGACCATCTTGTTTTCCCTTCACAGAGGTTTAAGCTAGATCATTTTGCCATGTGATTGGCATGAACTGAAAGCATAAAGGGGGACAACTAAAGAGGAACCATTGACTAGTTATAAATCCAGGCGCTGCCAGAATTTAACTGCTTTTGATTTTGTGCTCATAGCACAATTTTTCTATGTAAATGAAGCCATGTTCAGCAAAAGGTGTAAGATTCTTTTTCTTCCTTGACCTCCCCACTGCAAAGAGCATAACGTAATCATGATTCACATGCACTGAAATCTTTCTATGGATTTCAACAGACTTTTGACCCAGCCTGAAATGGGTCCCATATGTGATGGGAACCAGAGTTGAACACAGCTCTCCTCTGTAGTTGGGCAGTACCTTACCCAAGACCTCCCTTCCTCTCCTATTGTCTGAAGAAGCATTTGAAACAATAATTTGAAGAGTCTCCTCAGGCCACTGGAAATAATAATAACAATAATAATAAAAATCTCCTTGTGAAACAGGCCTCCCAGCTGAACCTGGGGAGATGGCCCAAAATGCAGGAGTTTCCTATGCGATACAGGAGATTTGGCAGTAGAAGTGGAATTATATCTCATTCCAGACAGTGAATATAACCAAAACCATGAGGTTTTTCATGGAACAAATGGAAACCATGTGACCCGTCACAATGGAAAAAGTGTAGCTGCTTTCAGCTCCCTAAGCCCTGACACTTCTTTTTGATTTAACCACAATAATCTAAGTGGAAAATGAATAAATGTCAAATTTTTTTCAATAAATCTGTGCACGAGTGAGAATAGGAACCAGAATAAAAGCTTTTCACAACATAAAGTTCATATGTTTGGATTCCTGACAACATTTTCTTTCTCTTATTTATTATTATTATTATTATGCCTGGTTGTCCTGTTTATTTCAAAAAAACAAGATACTGCAAGACAGGGAACCTGCTAGCAGTTACTCAGCCTGGATTGAACCAATTCTTAACAGGATGACCTGAATCAAGATGCATCTATCTATGGTTTTAAGTTTAAAAACATAATTTAAAAATCAGTATGATATTTGCCCAGTGCTTGCTTGGGCAAGATTTCTGCATGTTGGAATGGGGTTGATTGAACACAAGATCTCCAACATATGCTAACATAAGAAACCAAAAGGTCAAAAACTATAAATCATACTTATCTTTTGGGGAGAAATTAATGTCACATTGTCTAGAGTCAAGAATAACACATACAGCCTTATAGAGCAGTCTGAAAGAGCAAGCAGTGGCTCCAATACCCAAGCTAGCAGATTGCCTTCACTGAGCTTGATGTTTCCACTTGAAATAAGTTAAAAAAAACCAACCCCACAACGACTAAAAAGAAAAGAACAAACAAACCACTTACCCTGATTATGCACACCTGAGATAAGGTCATTCTGAAGTAACGAGGTAGCTTGTCATTAGTTGAATATATTCCCTAGGGGTCAGAATTAGACTGATTTGCATCACCTACCAGGATGAAAAGAAAAAAAGCTTTGTATGCTTCATCTGATGCCACAAAGAAGTCCATGTGGTTAAACTGAATATAAATTTATCATGTTCTTACATCCCTGGCTCAATCAAAACCTCGAGGAAGAACTAGATCACTTTACCTGATAACAATATTCAATGTAAGTTGTATTTTTTTGTGTAAAGAAGACTGATGGGGTTGCTCAATTACTCAGACTTGTCAAAAACTGGGAAGACAAAGAATCTTCTACAACAGAAAGGAATTTTGGACAAAATATTTTCTCCATTACCTGGAGGACAATAAAACATCTGGAAAGTGTTACCAGCCAATTTGTGTGGGAACTCAGCACAGGAATGAGATTTGGAGACAAAAAAAATAATGGAAAAGAAAATTCACATCAACTAGGTTGTCAAGGTAAGTGGTCACGTCCGCTTCCGAGTCCTTCATTATGACCATTGTGCCAAATGAAGCTTCATTCCTGCCATAGTACTCCATGGAATTTCCACTTCAAAATGAATTTGGAAGAATTCAACACAAACTTTTAATACAGGTTCCATGTTTGGGTGAGAAACAGAGATTTATATAGAATTTACTGCCCAAAAAGGTTTTCTAAACGTCCTACAAATTGTCAGACTGGACCAGAACCAGTCCATTTGGCCAATACTTGTTTCCAAAACACAGACTACTGGATTCACAGAACAGTTCAAGCCTAATTTTTTTGGTTAGTGTATGTGACTTCTCTCCCTTTGTGACTAATTTATGAAAAAAGTAGTTTGCCAGAAAACCTGTTAGAATTCTTTCTTCTCAATTTTAGATCACGTAGTGGTCATTCTTTCTTTCTAAGGAACTTCTTAACTGATTACATGTGGAATTGACCAACATGTCAGTCATCAGATGGAGATGAAATGTGATTTAATCCATTGTCCTTGAAAATCTGTTATCCTAAGGACTAATGGAAAGTGGCTCCAACATATGTTCTCAAATGGTTTCACAGAGCTTGGATGGGAAGCTTTCTCCTGGAGAGCATATTGCAGCATTGTCCCACACATGGTTACTCAACAAAAATGTCCATCTTTCCATATGGTAACTGTTTGTGGTCACATCCACTGTGGGCACAGAAACTCACATGGCTCCAAAGCAGAGCTAGTGCATTGCACAGGGCCATTAGATTGTTAACATAGAATCACAGAGTAGCTTGGGTTGGAAGGGACCCCCTGCATGGGCAGGGACATCTCCCATTAGATCAGGATGCTCCAAGCCCCATCTGAGCTGGCCTTGAACACTTCCATGGAGAGGGGATTCCCACTTTTCTGGGCAACCTGTGCAGGTGTCTCACCACCCCCACAGGAAAGAATTGCTTCCTATTATCTCATCTAAATCTCCCCTATTTCAGTTTCAAACAACTCCCTCTCATCCCATCGCTAGACACCCTTCTAAAAAGTCCTTCTCCAGGGGGGTATGAGGTATGTGGAGAAGTGACACAAAGTGTAAACAGCCTCCTCCATCCAGGCAAAATGAAAAACGAATGTGTTTCCCAGTGTTCCCTTCACATCAAAGAGCCAAGAGTTGAAGACTACCAGACTCCAGGACAGCGTGCGTTCAACTCCAGCATAAAAACATAATTAGCGCGTTAAACTGTTACATAAACATGTTTGCATCGTTATTTACTAAGTATCATAGGAATGCTTTGTAACAGCTAATCAACTCAAGGGGGTGAGGAGAGGGAGGAAATGGCTTTGTAGGCAATAATGAAAGACAAAGAGTCCAGATCAAACTTATTAGAATAGTGGGGGAAAATAAAATCATGAACAAACAAAAAAAATACAACAAAAAAAAAACCCAAACCAAAAGCCCAACAAAAAAGTCCCCAAACAAACATAAAAACTCAGAAGTTACCACTAAAAAAATCCCTCCAAAAACTCATATAAAAAACCACAACTTCAACAGAATTGTCTAGAAATGCAACTTGACAACCTTTTGACTCCTGTATATCATTTCTTTGGAACTATATCTACATTTTAACTTTTATATGTTTTTTATTTTTGAAGGGAGGAATTACAAAGGTCATGTTTTCAGGTCATAAATGTGAATCACCAAGGACCCTGGAGTTTCAGGCTAAAAACATATCATACAAAGATCTGAATAGAAGTTTTTTGTTTTGTTTTTTTTTGTCAGGAATTCTCACTGAAGGTAAGATTCCTGCCAGTAAATACAATATAAAATCCTGGGTTATACCAATATGAAATAGTATTTGGTCATGACTCTGAAATTAAGGAGAGAAGAGTATTATTTTGCAAGAAGTTATTTGTTTAATTACGAGCAGATGACAGGCAAGAAAGACCCTTGAACAATGTGTCATCCAAAGCCTACATGGGCTGTTTTCATTTAGAAGAGGAAAATTACTAAAACAAGATCAAATTAAATAGAACATTTTCTGAACACCTGTTTTAGAGAAAGGTGCCATTTCAGAGGTGGAAATCTGCACAATATTGCTGAGAACTAAGGTTGGGTGATGTTAATCCTAACTGCAGTGTCTCCCTGACCATCCTATCTTCTCCTCAAGCTCATGCCACAATTTCTGTCCTCAGTGGCTGTTCTCAGAAGACCAGTGGAACACTCCATAGTTTGGAGGAAATTACTCTTTCTCTGGTTCACCTGTGGAAGCCAAAGTGGTGGCCACATGCAGCCACTTCCAGTCAGGAGCAGTTCTGCTCCATGGCAGTACAGCACAGAGCATTCAGAGGGTCAGGGAACTGAGGAGATTTGATCAAATAAGATCATTTTGGCAGGCAGATCTAGTTCTGAAAAACAATGCCTTGTCTTTGTATCTGACACCGTTTGGCAACCAGCTTTGAAAGTCCCTCTTAACCTGCCTGCTCTCTTCCAACACCTCATGGAGCAGATTCTATTATTGCTTATGTTGTGCCTTATATTGTTGCTAGGATGGCTGGTCTGGCAAAGCACTGAACCACAGTACAAGGAACACAGGAACTCAAAACTGAAATCAATATGATCTTTTCATACAGTTTCTGCTACTAAAAAGCCCAGAGAGATTCAGCTAGTAATGATGCACCAGCCTAGAAAGGAGGCAGAGACAGAATAATATTTCTACCTCTGCTTTGGCATGAAGACTTCGGACTGTCTTAGAGATGGGCTTACCCAGAACACAACCCTGAGCTAGGACTCAGACCTCATGCAAGAATATGGAGGATCTTCTTCACTACAGTTTCTTGTGTGTTTCAGAGACACATCAGTGCAGTGTGCATTGCATCATGAATGCTACAGTAAACCTGTCCTCACAATTAGGTTATCTATGGAGTAAGCTTGGCCACAGCAAGGTCAGAGACCACCCTTTGGAGCCTATGAGAACCAAGTGCCCGGACAGGTAAGATACATTAACAATCTGCCTCTGAAAGTAATTTAAAAGGATTGCCAAGCTCTGCTTCTAGCACATATAATGGACCAAACAATTTTTTTCCTTGCACTTGTGTTTGGAATTTACCTCCTTCCTTCCCTACATGGTGTTTAGGATTCAGAGCCACTGTATTTTACCCTCATCAATCAGAAAGAGCAAATGAGTGTGTTTACAGACATGAAGCAAAAAGAGCTTCCATCCTCCCTGTCAACAGCAGTCTCCTTTTGTGTAAGAGCTGGTAAGGGTTAACAATTTTGCTATTAAATGAAACAATCTGTTGAATAGCATCCACACTACAAGCAAAAATTTTAATCACAATTCAGTTATTTCCTTGTCTTCCTTTTTTCTTCCTCAAAGCAACAGTTGATCAGATTTGACTAAGATTTAAAAGGGAACTGCTAATTGATTCCCACTCAACAGACTGGGATCAATGAATAAGGAGCTGACACAGAGTGTCCTGCTCCACTGTTCCAGAAAGGTACAGATTTCCCATAGGTCCTTTAATATGGGTGTTTATGCCATTTGGTTTTCCTAGACAGCCCCAGTTACATCCTGTTAGCAGGTCTGTGTTTAGGCAATTGACTCTTAGCTGCACTGTCTGTCAAGCGTTTGCACCTTTATGTCTCTGCACCATCCTCTTGGTAAACTTGAGATAGATCAGACTGGTTTATTTGGCATTAAAAGAGGACCAGGCTATGGCAGATTCCTGTGCATTTGCAGGGGAAGACAGCAGAGCCAGAGGCAATAACCCCACTTCAGCTGATGTACAGACCTGTCAAGCTGTGGTGAATCTGAGCTTTCAGAGGGAAGGGCAGGAACAACATCTGAAAAAACAAATTTCTACTCTACACTTCTGTGATTCAAACTGGGATTAAGCTCTACAGGAACGTACCATGAGATCCATGGTTAAGAATGTTATCTGCAACCTAATATTCACCAAACTGCACATACATTCATTTTTTCATTTAAAAAAAGTCCAACTATCTTTCTTGTTTTGCTCTTGCTATTGTGCCTCCTCATTCAAGTTATGGCCAAAACACAATAAATTATAGTTAATTGGGTCAAAGCCTCATATTCTATAAATCAGCATTCACCAGAGGTCCAAAAATTACTTACATTTCCATCATCTGTAAAATCGTTGAGATATAAGTAAACAAGCCAAAATAAAGTCAGATTTCAGGAGTGAGACTGTTCTTGTAAGATTTTGAAAACACTAAAGTACGAACTGACTGAGATAAATTTACAGCTGCTTCTGTGGTATGGATGCATTAGTCTGGGTAGCTAGAATTACAGAAAACAAATCCTTTCATCTTTTAAGTCTGTATATGGTCAATCTTCTATTCTGGATATGGAGAATAATATTTCTATGAAAGATACACAAATCAGGCATGGAAATTAGAGTCCTCCTTGTCTAAAACGAGCTTTCACAGGTCCTTTTCGAAGCACAGATATCAAGAATTTAGAAAAGTCCTCTTGTACAATGAGCATGTAAAGCACACACCCAGTCATTTGTACATTCATTTTTGTATAATTCCAGGAAGCAAGCTGTTTCCAACTGAACAACTGGAAAGATCTTGAGAAGCTGACAAAGTCTATGGCCAGATTCTTAGTTGAAACTTTTTGGACTGACACTACTGGAAGATTTACATTTAGCATAACTAGTGTGTATTTCACAGATACTTCAGCTCAGGTCTGGAGGGCTGTCTGTTATCATAGGCAGAATTGAGCTTTTAAGCCCAGAGTCAGGTCACATTTTCCCACATGGGGATTGTCCTGCTTTGCCTTTGCCCTCACCCACAGATGAAGAGCCAGTAGGTATGCAGACATGTCCTCCTTCCACCCATATTTATTGCTCATCAACTAAGTGACCACTGGCCCCTCAGTCCACACATCTGATAGTGATCTAAGCTCAGAGTGGTTACAATAACACAAAGTCCTCCAAACACACACACAGCACACGCATGTATGTTCAGATGTCTTTGAAGTCTTCTAGGCTTGAAACCGTGCGTGAGGCTTATTTCTTCTCTGTGTTTTGGTTTGGTTTTGCTGCTACTATTTTGTTTAAACATACCTTTCCTAGGGACTATGTTCTTTGTTATTCTCGTGAGGAGGGACAGTTTTTTTTTTACCCCTTCCACAGCACTTTTTTTTCCAGACACTCCCCTGATATGGAATTTGCACATGTTCAAAGCAGAAATAAATGATTAATATTTTTTTTTCCTTCTCCTTTTCAGCCTCCTCCACCTCCTTTCTTGGAGCTGGATGAAGGCAAGGCTGTAAGAACACAACATGCTTTCCTACAGCAATCATGTGAAAGCCATTACAGAGCTGCCCTTAACTTGTGCCATATCCCCAGTCAGGCCTAATAAAAAAAGACACAAGAAATATGTACATGTCCCTAGATTTTTTTATGGAATCAATCCCTCCTGTGTTGTTAAAACAGTAAAGGAAATTTGATGGTGAAGGAATGTGCATTTTGAAGAAAGGCCACTAGATAGATCAAGGGGCCCAACACCAGCAAATAGACAAATTTACTCTAGACAAAATCTGGCTTTTCAGAAGTGCTGCCTCTATTTTATAGAGTTGTGGGTTGTTACATGGTATGTGAAGTCCTCAGCTAACTCTGAGCTTGATGATAGTAGCTCCTTCAAATAAATACTCATTAAAAAGGGTCCTTGACCTGGAAACCTTTCAGCCTGAAGGGAAAAGTTACAAAAAAAGGAAGGTGTAAGCTCAGTTTGAAGGTGAGGAGCTGGAGTACTACAAATTGATCTCTGTTCTTACATAGCCCATGCAATAGAGCCAAGATCTACTCCTAGGTGTATTGAGGTTCTGCTCAATACCATGATACCATCTGTCCTGCTTTGAGAGGACCAGGATAAAAATTTCCCATTACCATACTCACCTCAGACCATCTGAGACCCCAGTAGCTGCTCTCAGCCTATTGATGTGGCAACTACAATGGTGGGGAGCAGATATGAGGAGGAGAGGATGGGTCAGGTGACCCAAATGGACCAATCACAGTGTTCCTTCCTATGGTGCTCAGTATATAAAATCTCCTAAGAGCGCTCTCCTTTGGTTTTTCTGGCTGTTGTGCTGGTTGGTGGTGTTCTTCCTCCTCTTGGTGTTCCTGTATCCTGTTTTCTTGCTGGAGAAGAAAAATGCTCATTGAGACAAGTTATATTCTCCTGCCTCCCCAAGTAGGACTGCTCAGCAGTAGGGAAGAAAGAGTCACAGGGCACCTCAGAGCTACAAGTGGCTGTATGACTATACAACAAGCATTTTAGGAAGTATATCCCAAATATGCACTGTAAGGTGTATTTTACATGTTAGTTAATGTGAGAAGGTGAGAGATTTTATCCATGGTATTTTGATTTGGAGAAGGGAGGATGTTCCAGCACTGACTGTGAACAGAATATTTAGTAACAATTCTTTTTCAGTCAATTCTGCTTCCCTATCCCAGAGCAGAAAGATATGCAAAGTAGGTATGGAAAAGAAGAGCCATAATGTGATATGGGATCATAGTTGTTGGCTTTGTTTGTTTGTTTTATTTTCCTCCCTTTCTAACCTAACTGGAAAAAAAAATACCTGTCAATCATGTCTTTCTGGGTAACAGTGTATCTGGTAGCTCCTGAGATGAGAGGGAATAGAAATTCCCAGTTGGATTTAAGAAAGTTTCCAGCTGGAAGTTTGAGTTGAAATGGACAATTCCTTCTGCATTTTGGATAGGGGTCATAGAGATGGGTGTTTTGTACAAACTGTTGTTTTTCCAGAACCATTACTGGTATCACTGACATGTAGATTGGATGTGGTTGGACAGACTGAAGAGAATTAACAGTGGGCACCAAAGAAGTCAACTCCTGTATAACCTACATTTGGTTATATATTCACATACATTTGTGAATGTCTGTTGGTCATAATTCTTATCTTCTCAAAACTACAGAAAGAGGAATATACACAAAATTCCTTTTAGAAGAAGCCTGCTTTGATCTGAAGCTCCTTTCATGGATGGTAAACAACTGCCTTTGCCAGTCTGTTTCAGTTGTAAATAATTTCAGCCATATGATGGAGAGGAGAACAAATACACAAAGCATGAAGTCACTTGTGGACTAAAACTCAGTGACATTCCCTTCAAATTAGTGGCCTTGGAGAATAATGCTCTTAGTTTATGATGATATGAAAGCTTTTGCTTTCCATGCCCACACACTGTAGTAATGAAGGACAAAGAAAAGCAGACAGCACAGTTTGTATGAGAACAGTATTTTTCACAAGTAAAATGAATTTTAGATTTTCTCAGGAAGGTGTCACAGAATATAAGTACATATATGTTTTAGTGGTTGGGATTAAAGATTTGAAAACCCTGAAGGCAGATAGGGTGAGGTTTTCCCATTTGCTTCTGCTTTTGTGACCTGCACAGCTTCATTCTCAACAACATCTGGTAACAACATTGTTCCTGGAATCTAGGCTTGTGCATATTCTTCCTTCTAGCTCAAACATTCTGACTTTTGATATTAAAATTACCCCCAAATTTGTTCATGTGTTCCTAAAGGGAAAACATCCCTTAATCAGCCAGTCTAATTGCTTTCATGTAATCAAAATTAATTGCTCTTGGGATGTTTCTCAAATAAAGTTTATTCAAGAGAAAAGGCAAATAAAAGCAGCCAGAGAGGGAAAGACACAGAGCAAGGATGGAAAATTGCTTTTGGTTGAAGTGAGTTATTTTTGTAAAGACCTAAAGCCACAGAAGTATGGCCAATGAACCAGTTTTGATAGCTGGGATGAAGAAGAAAGTTACTGAAGAGGGTATGGGAGTAGACTCAGATGTAGATATTTAGCTCCTGGCTGCAAAGCATGAAGGACTGGACATGTATGGATGATGCTGGGAAAGCTCAGCTGAAGTAAAGTCAAGACTCTCTAGGGATGTTAAGAGTAAGAAGAGCTTTTCATTCCAGGTTAGAAACAATAGGATGACCTAGGAAAATTTATGCCCTTTTCTGTCAGGGATGGGTGATCTAGTGACAGCAGACACATAAGGCTCAGATACTCAACTTCTTCCTTGCCTTATTTTTCTAACAGGTCTCCCAGGCCTCTATAACTAGTGATGGGATTAAATGACAGGAACTGCTAGCACAGGTTCAAGGTCAAATCAGGGACTACTTGAAAGAACCTCCTACATCAGTCCATGGGGTGCATCCTAGGGTGCTGAGAAAATTGAGTTTCTTGAAAGCACATAATCATCTCTGAAAAGCCATGGAGTACCCCCTGGAAATGAGATCCCTGAGACCTGGAGAAGGGCAAATATTGCACCTGTCTTCCAACTAGGCAAAAAAAAGATGATCTGGGGAACTCCAGGCAAGTCAGGATCACTTTGGTTCCAGAAAAAAAAATCATGAAACAGGCCCTCTTGTAAGATTTCTGGGCACGTGGGAGAGAAAAAGGTTGGGGACGGTCAGAATGGATTTACCAAAGATAAATCATGACCAACCTCACTGTCCTCTAAGATTAAAAGACTGGATTTCTGGGAAAAGGGAGAGCAGGGCATTATTTTTATCTCAGCATTAGCAAGGCTTACAATATGGCATCCCAGGAGCAAGAAGCTAGATCTGTGTTCTTCACTGCAGTGTATGATTGGAAGATGGGAGACAACAGGATAAGTTGAGAGGAGTATTCAGACTGGAGCAACCTCTACAGATAAGGAGAAACATTTTGTCAATGACAACAGTCAAACATTAGAGTAACTTGCCTGCACAGGTTATGCATTGTCCACCTTTGGAGGCTTTCCAGACCTGGACAAAGGAAGTTAAAGATGTGAAAAACTTGGCCTGACAGTACTGTAGACCCAGTTTAGTGAGACATAGGACTAGATACCTCCTGAAGTCCATTCCAACCTGCAATGTCCTATTATACTATGGACTCAGAAATTGGAGTTATTCTGATGGAATCAAGTTTAGGTGGAAAATGTCAATCTGTCTAATCTACAAACAAAGCAAGCATAAAATAAGAAACTAAAAAAAAATCTCTGGTGAAAACCCCCTTGTTTTTGTCTACTCATAGCATATCCATGCTTTAGAAAAAAATTGCAGGTTTGTATTAATTAAGAATTTGAAGATCGTTATGAACTTGGTAAGTCCTTCAGAAATGCAAAACCTGTTGTACTGTACATTTTTTGTCTGGCAGATCTTGTTTTCTAATTCAACAGGAACAACAAAGGATGAGGCAGAGGAGACAGATAATTTTCCCAAGGCCATGAAGTCAAGCAGTATTAGGGATACTGTCCTAAATGAACTCATCCCACTCCAAATTTGAAGATCGTTATGAACTTGGTAAGTCCTTCAGAAATGCAAAACCTGTTGTACTGTACATTTTTTGTCTGGCAGATCTTGTTTTCTAATTCAACAGGAACAACAAAGGATGAGGCAGAGGAGACAGATAATTTTCCCAAGGCCATGAAGTCAAGCAGTATTAGGGATACTGTCCTAAATGAACTCATCCCACTCCATTGTTTTGTTGTTGTTGTTGTTGTTTTGGTTTGTTTTGGGGTTTTTTTGTGTGTTGTTTTTTTTTTTTGGGGGTAATCATCTCTGAAAAGCCATGGAGTACCCCCTGGAAATGAGATCCCTGAGACCTGGAGAAGGGCAAATATTGCACCTGTCTTCCAACTAGGCAAAAAAAAGATGATCTGGGGAACTCCAGGCAAGTCAGGATCACTTTGGTTCCAGAAAAAAAAATCATGAAACAGGCCCTCTTGTAAGATTTCTGGGCACGTGGGAGAGAAAAAGGTTGGGGACGGTCAGAATGGATTTACCAAAGATAAATCATGACCAACCTCACTGTCCTCTAAGATTAAAAGACTGGATTTCTGGGAAAAGGGAGAGCAGGGCATTATTTTTATCTCAGCATTAGCAAGGCTTACAATATGGCATCCCAGGAGCAAGAAGCTAGATCTGTGTTCTTCACTGCAGTGTATGATTGGAAGATGGGAGACAACAGGATAAGTTGAGAGGAGTATTCAGACTGGAGCAACCTCTACAGATAAGGAGAAACATTTTGTCAATGACAACAGTCAAACATTAGAGTAACTTGCCTGCACAGGTTATGCATTGTCCACCTTTGGAGGCTTTCCAGACCTGGACAAAGGAAGTTAAAGATGTGAAAAACTTGGCCTGACAGTACTGTAGACCCAGTTTAGTGAGACATAGGACTAGATACCTCCTGAAGTCCATTCCAACCTGCAATGTCCTATTATACTATGGACTCAGAAATTGGAGTTATTCTGATGGAATCAAGTTTAGGTGGAAAATGTCAATCTGTCTAATCTACAAACAAAGCAAGCATAAAATAAGAAACTAAAAAAAAATCTCTGGTGAAAACCCCCTTGTTTTTGTCTACTCATAGCATATCCATGCTTTAGAAAAAAATTGCAGGTTTGTATTAATTAAGAATTTGAAGATCGTTATGAACTTGGTAAGTCCTTCAGAAATGCAAAACCTGTTGTACTGTACATTTTTTGTCTGGCAGATCTTGTTTTCTAATTCAACAGGAACAACAAATGATGAAGCAGAGGAGACAGATAATTTTCCCAAGGCCATGAAGTCAAGCAGTATTAGGGATACTGTCCTAAATGAACTCATCCCACTCCATTGTTTTGTTGTTGTTGTTGTTGTTTTGGTTTGTTTTGGGGTTTTTTTGTGTGTTGTTTTTTGGGGGGGGAGTTGTGTGTTTTGTTTTTTTTTAAAAGGCTGTGATTAAGTGGATTTTAAACATTAACCAGCTGACTTCTGACCGACACCTAAAGAAGTGTCCCCTTTAACTTTGAGGTTAATGGAAACCTATGGAAAGATTTGGTTTGCCTTAGGGTCTCAGTAGGATGAAGTTTAAGAATATTTCACAGATAACTGGCCTGCTTGAGTGGGGTCTTTGACCAGATGACCTCCAGAGGTCCCTTCTAACCTCAACCATTCCATGATAACATGAGAGAGTTCAGCCTCCTCATTGCTTTTTCTACAGAGTTGGTTTTGATCTGTAAATACTACACAAACAGCTGTTTCTTGCTCTAGTAATGGCCACTGTGCTTTGATCCTAGAACAAACCATAAACCACAGAGAAAGGAAATAAAAACCTCAGTGTTCTCATCAAGATCTGGGACAAGGATTTTCTTTTTTTAATGACTTTATTTATAAGCATAAATATTTCCTCAGTGCATGAGTCATGGGGCATAAGCCTGTGGCCATTAGTGTGAATATTCAGCATGCTGGACAGCTTATTTAGGGAGAAATAGAGTCCTTTCTCATACAGATACAGATATATAGAAGGGTGTTTAGTACTTGGTCTACAGAATATTAAGCCAGCTGCTTTAAAATCAATATTCATAGCCAGACCCATCAGATCTCTGTGTTTCTACATGTTGCAAATTTAAGCAGAGGAAGATTTTGTCAGTTTACAACTGACCTTCAGTTATAAATATATATATGTATGTGTGTATATATATAAGTCAATCTACACTCTACACATGAAGGCAACATAACAAGTCAGTGGGAGCTCCATGCATACCCTCAAACCAGTCTCATGCTGTTTCTGCTGGCAACAACATCCTTCTGTCCAGTTCCTAATGCACTGCAATTCAAATGATCTTAAATGGTTCATATAACATGGATCATTGTGACTGATGGGGATCTGAAAATACTCATAGTTTCAGTTCAGCTTAATGGTCAGGAGGTGGTTGTTGCCTCTAGAAGGGGAAGCTGCTACCAATAGTGACATTTGATCCCAGGGCAGGAGGATCAGGAAGACAATGTGTGAACCCAGCCCCAGTCTTTTGGTCTCACTGAGGTGTTCAGGACCAACAGTAGTTTTTTGGGGCAGAACAAAATGTACTGTTCCACAGTGCACTGAAAGCAGTAACTTGCACCAAACAGGTCTTCAGCTGGTCTGCAAGACATAATCTGTGTTGGTGTTACAATTTGCTGAGTTTCACTCTGTGTGATCGCACTGTGTACGCTGTGATTTGTCTTCCCAAATTCACATTTCCTCTGCTGCTACACCATATTGCAAACGTATCTAATTAGTTTGCTGCTGTTATGCAGCTTTCAAGACTTCTTTTTGGTGTTGCAGAAGTGTATTTTGGATGGGAGCTGAGTGGCATTTTTGATGAGCAATAAATGTGTTAAAATTCAGCGTGTGAGATGTTTAAGAGGCAACAAATTCTATTTGTGAATTAGTTTCAAATTTGGCAAAATGTTTCAACCAAGAAAAAAGAAAAGGGGAGACATTTCAAAGCTCTTCACTTTCATATTTTCAGAAGAAAATTAACTTTTCTAACTCGTGGGGTAACCCATTTCCCTTCAGGTCTGATATTTTCTTCTTTGCAAGGATTATTGATCTAAAATCAATTTAATTTTAGGGAGTTTTGTTATGAACTGTCTTGAGAGAGACCCCTGTGTGGAACCAGGCTTCCTTCCTCAGTTGTCAGCTATGCAGAAACACCAGGCTGGTCCTGCTTGGAGCAGAGCTGTGTCAGCACAGGGATCCCTGGGAAGCACAGACCTCTACTGGAAGGAGGATGGTGTCATTTCCCGAGGTAGCTCATTGCATCCTCCCCACTCACTGCAGCTTTTTCAGGCCTCCTGGGGCCCATACTTTTCTATATAGCTGCTTGGGTCAGCTTTTAAGAGTCAACTATGTTTATATTTAGGATGCTGTTAAATGGAATGGCTGGGAAAACCTAACAGCTCACCACCACTTCTTCCTTCTGTTCCTTCCCCTTCACACACCTTTTTAATTTTCAGCTATATACTCTTCCTTCCTCTGTTTCACTGGCTCTGACATTCACCTGACCCCTCTGTAAGTTAATACACTTCACTAATATATTTGAAAACTTTCTTTTTATTTTATTTTTTTCTCCTTGCTGAGTCAAATTTTGGCCCATTCACTGTTTAATCTGCTTGCTGAGGGGTTCAGTCAGCAGAAGTTTGCATAAAAGGAGGAGTGAGTCCAGATGTCCAAAAGGCTAGAGTGATATAATAGTAGCAGGAATTGGGGAGAAAGAAATGGCAGGAAGAATTTACTCACAGAGGGCTGTTAATTAATCTCAAAAGCTGTGTCTGACTCATTCTTAACCGTCATTAGGGTTCAGAGTTAACATCTCATTAATAATACCACCTATATATCAACTCATCAATGGCACAACTACACTATAGCCTTACATGATGCATTTGTACCTCCACCCCACTCTGGTATGGATTTTCTCTTGGAGTGAAAAAGTTACAAGGCTAATGTTTTAGTGTTCTACTTTATGAATTGAAGAACATACAAGCTGTGGTCTTCTGGAGTAGTAAGGAAGTAAGTATAGTAAGGAAGTTATACTAGTATGTATTTACTGTAGTTGATGGAAATGTCAAATTCAGAGCAGGACTAGTTGACTAGAGCTCAAACAAAGATGGAAGGTGGTTTGAGAGAAAGAAGAGAATTTGAGAGTAGGAAAAAAACGAAAACAAAACAACAAACAAAGCAAAACAATAAATGCAATCAAGGTTTTCCAGTGACAAACAGTGGGTGAGCCCACCTTGTTTGTCTTTATTTACTCTTTTTGATCCCTCTTATATTTTTACTTCTGCAGTAATTTCATCCAAATTTGACAGAGCAGAGGTCAGAAAGACATGTTTCATATGCCCAGGCCAAGAATGCAACCCCATGAGGTATGAGAGAGGCCAAAAAGGAACACTGCTGCTATAAAGGCCTTAACCCTCAGAGAGGAATCTGTGCACAAACCCAGAGGAAAGAAGGACTCCCCATTTCTGCAGTTCATGCAACAATTACCCAGGAGGACCATTCTCTCACCACAGTGATTACACAAACAATCTGCATGGCCCCCTTCACTTCTCTCTGTCTTGCCATTTCTCTTCTCTGTTTCTCTGAACTCTTAATGACACATCATTCTGCTTCTTGGGGATGGAAAGAGTTCTCCAGGGATAACCTAAGTGTAGATTATATCATCCACGTGCAGCTGACCTTGACTCAAGAAAACTGTTCCATCTTTGCCCATCATTTAGCAAAATATCTTGATCAAAGTGGCAGTCTCCACCTGGACCACTGCTGTGAGCTCCATAGTAGAGGAAACCTGACTGTCTCCAGAGCCATGTCCAAAGCTTTGCTAACTAAGAAAGGAACTTGATTTTTTGCAGCTCTTCTCTGAAGGAAGGACTTTTTCTGTACCTGTAAAGAGGTACAACTTTTCCTTCTAATAACAATCTGCAATCCAAACAGTGCTTTTCACCCAGACTGTGGGACCTTACTTTTCCTGATGCACAGATCTCACATATCTCTGAAATTTTGTTCAAATTTGTTTATGTAGGCATATTACTTGGTTGAATAAGCCATGGCCTTAGGAAAACAGACTAGAAAACTCTCTTCTGATATATTTTTCTGTAAAATCTAGAGGGGAAAGGAGTGAGAGATCCACCTCCCACTGGGGTCAGATGCTGATTCTTGTTCATATTGACACTTGCATTAAACACAATGTAGTATTTTTCTTCTTTTCCCTTCTTTTTAAAAATTTCATTAAAACCAACTCTTAAATTGTTTTAATGTAAGAGAAGTAACAAAAATTCAACAGTGAAGCTCTGGCCTGAGCCCTCTGCTTGGAAGATTTATGGGAAATGTAGGCTTCAAATGTCTGAGCCTGGAAATATTCCTTCCTTTTTGGCCCCCTCCTTCTTTCCCATCACCCTCTCGCCCCTGAGTCGCACATGCTTGTGTGTGCATTAAAGAGCTTCTCACACATCTGTCTTTATTATTGATGGACATGCTGGCATCTGATAGCATTGAGATTTATTGCTGTGCAAGCCATGGGCTTTTTAAAGTGCTAATATTTTACCATCTTTCATGCTGAAAGAACGCCAGCTTCTAAGAGGCCCAGTAGCCTTCAGGATAAACCTCTGGCTACTCACCTCTGCAGCCTGAGACAGCAGCTCCTTGGAGACCATCCTTCTTGCCTGAGCTGCCAAGAAATTAAATCTGGGGTCTCTCAATCTGTAAGCATCAGCAGTCTTTAGAGTACACTGGAACTTTGCTGAGCTTGTGTACTTCTTTTTTTCTCTCGCTCCCCTCCTCTTTCTCTTTCTCCTTCTGATTCAGCTGTTTATTTTAAATTTACAAGTTTAAAATGGACTAGGCTTCCCCTCCACCCAGCTCTTCCATCCTCCTCCTTTCCATGTCCACAGTGGCAAGTTATTGTTGCTGGCTTAGACCTGAATTTTCTCTCTGTATGACTGAAAAATATATTTAAAAAATCCAATAAAATTAGGAAACCACACATTACTTCAGACCAGACTTTCCACTGGTGTAAATAAGCATAGTGCCACTGAAATCACTGTCAGTAAAGGCACTTGGCCCTGTAACCAGGAGACAAAAGGGACAGTTCCAACAAAAAATGTTAATTTGCAAACCTGGGATGTCTCTCTGATCAGCTGTTCATTAGCTCAGGAAGCATCACCAACCAGGTTAAAGTCTACCTTTTTCAGCAGGGTGATAAACGCATTTATTCCATTGTCCCTTGTTTCCACCCACCCCCAAGCAGCAATTTCTCTGCTGTGGAAAACATCAGTGAGTGAATATATTTGCTTGTGAAAGCAGGATGCCAGTTGTGCAATGTCAGCCAGGCAAGGCCTGAAACAAGTTTTATTTGCAAATCATCACAGAGCACAAACTCATTGATCATAGCAAAATACAAAAACTGCCTGATAGCAAAGATGGTCAGACCAGTCTCTTTTTTTAAGTGCAAATACAAAGCCATGCACACACGTGTGGGTGTGTGTACGTGTATGTCTGGGTGGACATACACAAATATACTGGTTTTCTTAAGAACTCTGTTTCCTGGTTACAAACCCACACACCCCTGTCTGAAACAAATAGTAGATTAATGTCCTGTTACTTGCCAAGCAAACCTTGTTCAGAAGAATTGTGTTATATGTTGTTTCTTTGGAAAACATGTCAGTTTGAGGAAAAAACAAGCAGTCCTTTGTAGTGGCTCCAGACCTGCCTGGTTGGTAGGTACTGCCTTATGAAGTAGGGCAGCATCAGGTCTAGCAAAGTGCTGCTGCTCGAGAGGTTTTTGGGGTGGCTTGGAAAATTTCCACATGCTCAGTTCCTGATCTCAGGTCTCCAAATGCTGTGGAGGGCATTGCTAGGGCAGGAAACCTCAGGAGATCAGGTTCCTCAGCTTCTTGAACTTGCAATACGTGGAAGGTAGAGCAAGGCAGCATGATGCTGCTCAACCCCCTGTCTTGCCACTATTCTGGATTCAGCTGGCAGACACATCACTTCTCACTTTTGAGAGGTTGATCTTTCCTGTTGTGCTGAAGATTCTCTGAACCTTTTGTGTCTTCAAAAAAAGGCACTGTTTCCAACCAGGCATTGTTGGGCAGGGGTCCAAAGTCACAAGCCAGGGACCTATGTCTCCAGATGGAGAGCACTGAGACTCCAGACGTCCTGCTGAAGATGAGTGTTGGTGTGTGAGCTGCTGTGTGACCAGCTTCATGCTTTTGCAGCTACCTTTTCCACCCTGTCCATTCTGGTGCACTGTCTTCTCCTGCCAACATTCCAGGGGCATCTGCACAAAGGTAAGAATGGGTAAGGCTGCAAGTTCTTCAGGCATCAGTGTTAAGAGAGTGGAAAACTACTTTATGAAACACTGGTGGCTTCTGGTGGGAGACAAGAGTCTGAGCTCCATTCAGCCAATATGGCTCTTTACATAACATCTCAAAAGAATGTTTGGTTGCCTAATGGAAGAGTAAGGATGAATGTGACAAATCAGCACCCCTGAAACCAAGCAGGTGTTGAGTGGGTCTATTGAGAAGCTCAGTTCTGGGCTCAGGTAGTAACTGGAAGTTCATGTCCCATTTTAGTGCATCCAAGACTTACTGGGAGTATGAGACTGCAGGACATTAGCAAACCTTCCTCAAGTGCAAAGGCAGAAAAAAATACACACACAGGTGTAACCACAAGGACATTATCCTAGATGGGTCCCTGTAACCCTCTTCCTGATTATCTCACTCCCTGGAATCCAGAGCAATGAAGCTCTGATCCTGTTTTGAGGTTTCTAAGATCTGTGGTTGTCAGTGGTTTTCTCTGGAAGCATGCAGGGTTCAGGATGTGTAATGTTGGAGATTTCACTTCATACTATATTTGCTGATAAGAAAAACAATAAAAACCCACCCAGTAAAACCTGAGTGTAGTATTTCCAAAAGGAATGGCAGAGACTGAGAATTACACCAGAGAGCATAAATTAAATCCTTAAACTTGGAGGAACTGATTGAAAATCTTCTATTGGTCACAATTTTTGCTCTGTCAGCTTTTCTGAATTTTGTCATGGAATTACTCTATTGCTTTAGGCCCCAAAACAAGGCAAACAATTACAGAGGAAAAGAAAGCTCAGCTGCCTTCCTGACCCACACTCACTTCTGCTCAGCAAATACAGGCAATTTAGAGTTGGCAGCTTCAGCTGTGTGAGAAAGCAAGTGTCCCTGCCTTCACTCATTGCTCCTGCTGGGCCCCATCCAAAGCACACGGAAATCATTCCTGCTGACTTCAATGGCCTTTGGAACATACCTAGCATGTCCTCTTACTAAAAGTCATTGCACTTTAAGGGTGATTGGGTGACTATCAAGATGTTTTTAGTGCACGGTTTTTGCTCTCTCACAAGTCTCCATGTTGCTGGTGCTGGAGGTGTTCATGAGGTCAGAGCCCCCTCATTGCCTCAGCAAACAGAGGTTTCAGCAATGCCTCAGGGGGGTTGAGACAACAAGTTGTTCAGGGAGGGGTGGCAGGGCTAGTAAGACACACTGAGAGAATTGGGGTTGTTCAACCTGGAGAAGGCTCCACGAAGACCTCATAGTGACCTTCCAGTACCTGAAAGGTTCTAGGGAGGAACTTTTTACAAGGGTCTGTAGTGAGAGGACAAGAGGTAATCGGTTAAAACTAGAAGAAGGAAGATTTGGGTTGGACATAAGGAGGAAAATCTTGGCACAGGTTGCCCAGGGAAGTTGTGACTGCCCCATCCCTGCAAGTGTTTACAGCCAAGTTGGATGGGGCTTGGAGAAACCTGGTCAAGTGGGAGGTGTCCCTGCCCATAGTAGAGAGGTTGGAACTGGATGATCTTAAAGTCCCTTCCAGTCCAGACCCTTCTATGATTCTATGACTCTCTGTGTAGTTGCATGAGACAAGGAGCAAGGCAAGGACCTTTCAGGGATTCTGCATGATGGCAGTGATCTGGGGGTGAATGTCACCTGGGTCCTGGGTGGGGATAAGAGTCAGAAAGGAGCATGATCCCATCCATCTTTCATTTGCAGCAATAGAGACCCAGTGGAAAGAGGTGGGTGTCTCAGCTAGGATTAATCTTCTCATCCCCATCAGCAACTAAGGCACCTCTTAAATATTATCTTTTCCCTGTGCCTTCACAGGACTCAGGCAAGGACCTTTCAGGGATTCTGCATGATGTCAGTGATCTGGGGGTGAATTTCACCTGGGTCCTGGGTAGGGATAAGAGTCAGAGAGGAGTATGATCCCATCCATCTTTCATTCACAACAATAGACACACAATGGAAAGAGGTGGGTGTCTCAGCTGGGATTAATCTTCTCATTCCCATCAGCAACTAAGGCAGTTTGTCACCTCTTAAATATTATCCTTTCCCTGTGCCTTGACAGGACTCTTTATTCATTGAAGACTGTGACAAAAGTAACAATGCCCAAGATGAAGTCTCCAGATCTCATGACACTGTAAAACTGAGCAGGAGATCTCATAAGGACAAGATCTCTGATAACATTCCCTGGACCTCATAATTCTGGTCAGGCTGGAAATTCCCTATCTTGTCAGTTCTGCTTCCCATTCTGGACAAAAAGAAAACAAAATATTGGTTTGTTATAACTGTATTTTTTTTAATGCACAATTTTCAGAACCACAAGCAGATTTTTCCAAGATTGACTGATGTTTTCCATGAGGAGCCAGTTTTCTTCTTCTACAGATGAGATGATCAGCTGTATGGGTTTTGTACAATACGAAGAGGATACTGATCCCAGCAGCAACCTTTAAGAAAAAACAGAATTTGGATTAGTGAGGAACTGGAAGGTAGGAACACATAATGGGTTTCCTACTTGATCACCTAAGAAAAAACAGGCTCTGGAGAAATCATCCCTTCTGTGAAGTCAGTTACAAAAAGCAAAGGGTATTTTAGCCATTTTGTCTCAATTAACTATTTTTTTCTTAGAGAGATCTTTGAGTCTTGTTTCTTTCTTGTCTGCTGTTTCAGCCCACACAGGGATGAGAAATTTATGGTCTTGAGGAAGAAGAATTTATTATCAGCTGGATTTCAAGTGAATTGCAGACAAGCAGGTTGAAGATAGTATGATGACATTGTTGTTTTGGGAAGCAATGCAGTTCCATGCCTTTGCTCTGCCAGTGGTATTTCAGTGTCACTATATAATTTGGCAAGTCCTTCAAGGCCAAATAACTGTCAGGGGCACTTGCTGCCAGCAGTTACGTAGAAACAGCTCTGTTGTCACAGCTTGTGAGGTTATCCTAACTTCTGGGATTCTGGATGGCTACCAAATGGGATAAAAACACAGAGCTTGAAAGCCCCAGACTCACAAAAGCATGTAGAGGTCTGAACTGTTTTGAAATCAATGACAGGAGTAGGTGGGATGGAGCTCATCTCTCCTTAGATTTATGAAGGAAGATTATAAAGTACAAGGTAGTCATTGTAGACTGCATTTACAACCAATGAGAAAAAATACAGGTGAAAAAGAATATTAATCTGAGCTTTTTAAGATGCCTTCTTTAGAATGAAATTAATTATTGTATTAATTTTTTAAGTGAGAGAGGGAAGTCTAGGGTGTTGCTTGGGCTTTAAAATGAACTATAAAATTAGGTGAGAGAGTTCTTCCCTAAACATCTAAATGTCTTTGTAGCAGACATTCAGTCCCCATAGTTCACACATCAACCACTATCTCATAATGATCTGGGACCTACTTTCCCTAGTGACTTATTGACTGACATTATTATTTTCTTTTAGGTCTCAATTAACACATTGTGAGGGGAAAAAAAAACCCACAAAACTCACTAAAAGAGTTTCAGAGGGTTGCATTGTGCATCTTGTCTGATGCACAGCAGTCTATCTGTCCCAGCTGGAGATAGAATGGTGGAAGGGATGGGCTCCTTTCTTCTTCCAAGGCAGCACCCCTTTCTTCTCTTCAATAAGGGAACACTGGCTCTGATTCTAGTGATGTTAGTGAATTATCATCCATCAGAAAACAGGTATCTGCACTCCAGTCAAAGTTCCTCCAAAAAAAGATTAGACTCAGCAGTAGGAGGCTGAGGGGGTGGGGAGCAAGACAGTGAGCTGTCAAGCCATCTGAAACAGGCTCCATCCACAGATGCTCGACAAGACGGAGGATCCATGAGACCCTCTTAATAGTAAGTTTGCTCTGAGCCTGGGATCCTGACCATGCTTCTAAACACAGACCTGCCTCTTAATAACACATAAGTACCACGCTGACTCCAATGGCATGTTTACGAGAGCAAACCCAGCAAGTACAGGAAGCAATAAAACCCTTTGCCAGCATTGTATTCTGGCTCTGACTCGGTAAATGACCACAGCGCCTGACAACATCAACCTTGACTGCATTTTAATGACCAGAATGTATTGTTCTGCAAGCTATGGATCTCTCCCTCAGCTAAAAAAAGAAAATAATTGTGTACCTATATTTTCTTTCTGTTTTCCTCCCCCTGACTGCTTCCTTCTCCCTCCCTTCTCATATAGGCAAATTCCCACAATCTCAGAGCCAAGTCCAACAGCTGTTGTGGCTAACACTGCTGAGAGCCCTGTGGTTAAGGGGCTGGGCTAGAAGTGATTGGACTTGCTCAGATTCCAGCTATGCCACAGGTTTCCTGGGCAACCTTGAACACAACATCTAACCTGTCTTTGTGGGCATAAGAATATTTTCTGTCCTCTCCAAAAGGCTGAGAAGGTGCAGTCCTGAATGAACTTGAGGGGTGTTAGCACAACAGATCAAACCCTGTTTCCATCTGCATATCATTTTGAGGTGGTTTTGTTTTGTTTTGGTTTTTTACTGTGCTACTCCCAACCAGCTTTCAGGACCTTGGTACTGTTTTCTTACAAGTTAAACTTTTAGGTCACTGTTTCTCTTCCTCAATCATACAAATTTTCATGCTTTAAATATACTCTTAAGTTTGTAACCCAGTCAAGAAGCAAGGAGAATGCAATTTTAGAAAGGAAATTTCACATATTAATGAGGAGATACTTTCTTAATTTATTTGCCTTCTTTAGAAGCACTGGAACAGGTTGCCCCCAGAGGTGGTGGAATCCCCATCCCTGGAGACGTTGAAGGTCAGGCTTGAAAAGGTTCTGAGCAACCTGATCTAGTTAAAAAGGTCCCTGTGCACTGCAGGGGGCAGGGGGTGGACTAGGTGACCTTTAAAGGTCCCTTCCAACCCCACACATTCTATGATTCTGTGGTTCTGTGAACAACTCTATGATTCAACAGGAACGAGAAGTACTTTACTCAACACTCAGTGTCACCCAAGGTACAACAGGCTGTCTGATATCCACAGGACAATGGAGACTATGACACAGGATGGAGAAGAGACCTGTCAGCAGTGGCATGAGACAGGATGCCCTCAGCCTCCTCAAATGGCAGCAGACACCTTTGTATGAGAAACTGAATCAGAGGCTTACATTTCTGAATAAAAAGAAGCAAGAGTGTCCTCTGATCAGGACTATCCTATATTTCAAGAGAAAGACATGCACGAAGCAACAAATACAATGTGTTAGAACCTCTTGAGAAGCAACTCTTTAAATGTTTTATTCTGCCTCAGAAAAGAATTCTGTATGTAGTGTGAATTTCAGAGAAGATGCCAACTAAGTGCTTCACATGACAGGGTTTATTTTGTTTATGTTGCTAGTTTTGCAGGCGGAAAAAAAAGTATATATACATACACTAACCAAAAATCATGATAAATTCTATGAAAACAGACCACAGAATCTCAAGAGACAGCTTACAATTATGGGGGACATAATAGAATTTAAAAAACAACACATAGAACATGTAGAATAAACAAGAAAAAATGATCCCTCAGGTCTTACGGATTATGAGGGGCCATAAATAAAAGAGAATGATATTTAGGCAAGAGAGGGAGGCAACATGTAGGTTCCCACTACTATTAATTTTCAGGCTCAATGTTGTGTGACTGGCATAACGTTGTATTTGGAGGCCTTTTCTTGTAAAGAAGAAAATTCAAAGGATGGCAGAAACACTATTTACCATCTAGTTCTTGTTAGTGTGAAATCGAACTGCAGTCATATATAAAGAGCAACTTTTTACACTTGTTTCTAAGATGCTAAAAGAACCCACAACAAAACCAAACCAACCAGTCAAACAAAGAAAACAAAGAAAAAAATGAAAAACAAACAGAAAAAAATCAGTGCATAGATGTACCAGGGAATAAATTGGCTTTTGTGAAGTAGAAGGTCCTCTTGTTTCTGACATTATATCAGGAAAAAGCTCCATTTTCAAACCACAGCAAGGAGATCCATACCTGTGAACAACAGCTTTCCTTTAGCTAGTGGGAAGAGTCTGGATTATTACACTTCATTCCTGTTTATGTAGGAGTAAATAGTTGCCACCTATGTACTTCCCTGCCCTCATCTTTTTGGAAGTATTATATTCTCCTTCCTCTGTCACTAAAATATCTGAATCCCGTCTTTGTCTGGTCCTCAAAACTTCCCAAACACACAGCAAGATTGCTACCCTGCCTTGCAAAATATCCTACAATCTTCTTTATATGTTTAGAAACTGAACATGCTTTCTGTTCAACCAATGCCTGGTGAGGCATTGGAACAGGCTGCTCAGGGAGCTGGTGGAGGCACCATCCCTAGAGGTGTTCAAAAAGTGGGTAGACATGGCGTTTCAGGAGATAGTTTAGTGTTTAGGGGTTGTAGGACAGACAGCTGGACTTGATGATCTGGAAGGTCTTTTCCAACCCTGACAATTTTATGATTCTGTGATTCTATAGTTTTGTAAGGAAGGAACAAACATAAGCCAGTGCATGGATAAAACTGATGTTATGAATGGGATCTCATGAAAACCACAGGGTTTTGTGAGTTCTCTAGAAAAGAATAACCATATGCAAAAGTATACAGGGGGACTCGGGTCAGAGGGTAGCATTGCCTAGTCAGGTGGAGATATTTAACACTCTGTAACAGAATCCTTACAGCTCAAGATAAAGAAAAACTTCTGGGAAAAGCAGTTGAAGACTTCTTCTTGTATGCATCCATAAAATTTGGAAATTTGGGAAGTAAAACCTCCTCCCTCTAGTGGGTTGGGTGTCTTGATTGGGCTGAAGAATGAAATTCAGCATTCAAAGCCTCTGAAATCAACCATGTGTTGACAGGAGTCATGAGTGTGTTGGACGACAGGATAAAATTCACTGGGATCTTGAAAAAACAGAAGAAACCCTTGGGAAATCTTGGATGCAATTCAATGACAAATGGAGTTCTACACTGTTCAGGAGTTTTTCAATTGCATCTAACTTTAGGCATCTGAAAATTAGGTGTCCTGTTTAGTCATCAGCTAAGACTGTCAGGACATGGGGTGGACATTTTCAGTTGATGACACATCCCACCTATTTTTTGATGGCAGGAAATTCTGGACAATCTGATCTTTTTTTCTTTAACCTTGGAGCCAATTTAGCTGGTAAGTTTAAACTGGGAACTTTCTAACGGCTGTGGTTAATGGATAATTATTAGGCAGGGCTAATTAACTGCATAGAGATGTTGAATAAGACATTAGATGCGAGTTCTTCAGAGACACCTGTGTAGATCAAAAGTTGCTTATTTTACAGTTATGATGCACTGTTACAAGGTTTTACTACATCTCCTGACCTTTGAGAGGCCTCATCTGGACAGAAGTATTCACACTGACATAATCCAATTTAGGAGTAACAAGGATGCAATTGTTCTTTTGACTGAAAAGAATCATCATCCACAGGACCAGGTTCTGTCCAATAGACCATGGGGTGAGAAGTACAAAGTGGTCAGGATTTATGCAGTCTTTCCTCCCTGGAGGTGGTGGGTAATCCTGACTATTTGGAATCACAGTATGGATTACACTGTACAAGCCTGAACCAGCTTTCTGGTTCTCTTAGTTCTCTTAGCCTAATGTGCCCTAACCACCAAAATACAGACTGTAGCAGATGGTGAAAAGCTGTGTCAATGCTTCTGGTTTTAGCTTGAACGGTCAGGTCAAACTGACATTTAATGATGGGTCAGAATGGAGAAGGAGCTGAATGGAAAGCATAACTCATCAGTACAGTCTTTTCGGGTCCCCCTCAAAAGAGAGAGGTCTTAGTTCCAGGCCTGATTCCATGGTTTTCTTACACATGTTTTGTGAATAATCCTTGGTAGGCCAAAGTGACCTGCCCAGCAGTCAAAAAAATATAAAGAGAATCATGGACATTCCATATGAATGAAATGAATGAAATACCCTCCAAAGCAGCCTGCTTCTTAATGAACTACTGAAGGAACTCCAAAACATTAATAAAGCAAACCACTAAATCTGTAGACATTTTCCAAAGGAGATGATTCCCTCCGTAAAGTGTTAAGAGACAAGGAACTTTTAAAATTTTTTATATATTACAAATTAATATTAATTAATAATTATTCATATTCAGCCTGGAGAAGAGGAGGTTCCATGGTGGCCTTAGAGTGGCTTTCTGATACCTGAAGGGGGCCTTCAAGAAAGCTGGGGCAGGACTTTTTGCATGGGCATGTAAAGGAGAAGACAAAAGGCAACAGTTTAAAAGTTGAAGATGGGAGATTTAGATTAGATATTAGGAGGATAATCTTTCTTATGAGGGTGGTGAAACACTGGAACAGGTTGCCCACGGAGGTTGTGGAAGCCCCATCCCTTGCAGTATTCAAGGCCAGGTTGGAAGGGACTCTAAGCAACCTGGTCTAGTGGGACTTGTCCCTGCCCCCACAGGAGGGTTGGATCTAGATGATCTTTAAGTTCCCTTTCAACCCAAACCTTTCTATGACTCTATGTGTAACACCAAAGGCAGCAAAGTTCCCACCTTGCTGGGATTCCCACGCGCTGCTGAATCGCACGTAAGAATGAAAAAGACAACTCAGAAAAGACATGTAATGCCAGCAACTTCAGTTCAAATCAACAGAGCTTTTTAAGAGCACTCACTGCTCGTCTATCTGGAGCAGGACACGTTTGTTGTCTGCCATCTGAAAAGTATTAACTTCTCTTCCTTTGTAAAATATTTAATTCCACTTCATAATGACATGCAAACCATTATGTAGCAGAAGTGAAAATCCATAAGGTTTGCATTTAATAAAAAGCTATTTATTCTCTCCAGCTGACCTTTTTTTAAAAGCATGGCATTTCCTAGAGAAGGGAAAACAGGGGTTTGGAAACAGATAATATTAATAAAAAAGTGTAATGCAAAATACAGTCTCTAAAAGACTAGACTTTTACACCAGGTTTGATGCCCTTAGTAACCTGGCAGCTTCTAATTAAATTTATCTCAGGGAGATAATACGATTGAAAAGTAACGTGGTAAAGTGGCTATTACTATTATAAATGTTATTAAAACATTTGAAAGTTATATTCTAAAACTGTTTACAGAGCAGAGTGTCAAAACACTATTCCTCAGAAAATTATTTGTTTGACCAAAGCCTTTAGTTCTTCCAGCAAGGATTTTATTGGATGGATTTTAATAGTCAAACATTTGGAAAAATGTCTTGAGAGGATTAAGTGGCTGGAGCTGCTTAAATGCTGTTATGCAAGCTGGGAAAGTCATTGCCTAAAGAGCAAAATTCAACACACAATATATTGTTTGGGCAAACTATTTCCAGTCAAAAAGTGATAACCTGAGCTGGCATTCATGATAGTGGATTCTGTGATATTGTCACTCAGGGCTTTATCCAATATTAAAAGCTAAAAGGAAGAGATTTCCCACCCTTTCCCTTGGGAAACTCTCAGTCATCTGGTAGTTGTGATTTTCAGGAAATATATTCTAATCATCAGCCTTATTTTTCCTTCTGACATTTTTCATCTTCCCACACCTAGTTCTGCTTCAAACAACATTTCTCTTTCTGTGCCTATCTAGGATGCATGTGTACTGTGTTTTCCCAGACTGATTTCCTATTCTTATAGACTTGTGAAAATATAAATGATATTTCGTATTTTTCATTCAGTTCCTAGAATCATGTGTTTGTTGTGGTTTGTTTTGTTTTGTTTAAATACATTTCAAATTCATTTGTTGTAACAAGAGCTTGAATATACTTCCTGATAAATATTCCAAATCAGGAGGGAAATTAAAAAATAAAATAAAATTCCCAATAATATTGCTAAGTGAATTAGAAACCAATGTCATAATTTCCAGGATCCTGCATCAAAACTTGTGGCAACCTAGGTATAGAGATCCAGTACTAACTACTTACCTGGAGCATGCACACATCATATTATGTTAAATCTCTGTTCCTTCTGGGGGTTCTCACTGGAAGGGCTCTCTGAGGTCAGTAGGATTATGTATACAATCCACTCACAACACTCTTGGGTTAAAATAAAAGGGATCAGATGATCCTTAGAGATCCTTTTCAGCCTTTCCTCTCATTATTTTATCAGTCCATCAATATGAATAAGTTGTGGACCATATTCTTCATGGTGCTGTTGACACCAGCCTTTCCTCTCATTATTTTATCAGTCCATAAGTTGTGGACCATATTCTTCACGGTGCTGTTGACACTTTACATGCTTAATATTTATGGTCTTGTTAAATCAGTTTCTTCATTTCTGGAGTCATCTGAGATGCTTTTCTCTATCCCTTCTTGCATATTATCAATGTAATTTAAACACTTATTTCTAGGATGCTCCCATTTGAGCATAGTTTTGTCTTTCACTCGTCTACAAGATCAACACTTTCTCTGCGTAGTAGATGCCTGCAAGTACTTCTGTGTGGTATTTGAGCATAGTTTTGTCTTTCACTCGTCTACTCTTTCTCTGCATAGTAGATGCCTGCAAGTACTTCTGTGTGGTGTGGGTTCATTTACCTGTAGAAGGTTCATCTCTGCAGCAGAACAAGGCAGCAAATCAGCTACCTGAGCTCCCAAAAGGTTAATAACTGGATAAACATGAGACTGTTCAGAGTTAGCTGAAATACTTTCCCACTGCTGTACCCTCTGGTACAAGCATGGAGAGGAAAAAAGGTCTAGGTGACCTCGGGGAGCTTTCCCCTTCTATCTTTGCCAGCTTCAGTTTCAAAAAGAAGTGGAGTGACCATAATCCCCTGGGAGTCCCACATGATAAGCACAATTCATGGTTTTGTGGGAAGAGGAAAAAAAGAAAAGGTAGGGGACTATCCAGCCTTTTTAGAAAGACACAGAATTCCCTGGCTTGCAGTCAGAGCCTGAGATAAGCCACAGGGCTCTATTTTTAGCTCAGGGCTGTGCCTGTATTAGCAACAGCCACACGCCTGCCAACATGCAACTAGTCTATGCTGAAGCATCTCAAAGCATGGCCAAGGCACACAGCAGATAGCAAATACAAGTATAGAATTGCTTCTTTGAGGTGTGTTGTTTTGTTGTTTGTTGTTGTGTATTTTTTTTACAAATAAATGTAGAAAAACATTTCTCTATCACAAATGCAGAAGCCCAGAGTCATCTCACTTAATCTAGGCACTCAAGCCAAAGATCAAACTCTGATCAAACTCATCTCCATCAACAGCTGCACAGGCTTTGACTGACAGCAGAACAATGAGTTATTTTGACACCTCTCAGGAGAGGACAAAGCACACTTTGGAAGTGCTTATTTCTCTCTACTGTGTGTGCAGGGACCACAGAATGACTTACAACCTCATTGACCATCTTGTAGAAGATTTGTGCCCCATGTCTTTGGGAGCCCCTCTCAGCCCAGGCTGTGTGGGAGGATAATGTATGTGTGGTGTAGGATTAACAAGCATCAGCTTGGCTCAACCTGTGGTGAGAACCACAGAAGGATCCCATATGCAGGAAAAAGGTCTGAACAGCTCAGTAAGCACTGCCAGGTATGTAAGCCAGGTTCATGTCACACTGTGCCCCTTCTCAGTCACACCATCCACTCTCCTCAAACCTCTTCCCAGCTCACTGAGTCCCTGCTCCTCCTTTCTTGCTGCCTTCTTCTTGCTCACATCAGGCCCAGCTCTGCAATGTTCAGCTTCCTCATATGATGCCACAGCATCCTCTTGAAGACAGCCCTTCCCATTTTTTTCTTATGTTTGTACACACTTTCTCTTTTCCCTTCCCCTCCTGTTATTCTAAGGATCTCTAGCTTTAAAGGATATGATGTCATCCGAGGGATTTATGTTTGTTCTCTGAGTCGACGTTTCTAAGCAGATGCCCTGAGATAATGTTGTCTGTGGTTACAGCAGGTCAGGGGCAAGCAAGTTGCTTTGCATAAGATGCGAAGTCATATATGAAAACAAATCCTTGCAAAAATTAACCGGAAGTGAGGACTTTGGTTTGGGGTTTGGACCTCAGGGCTGCCAGCTGCAGGGAGGAAAGGACATCCTCTGCCTTCGTACCAAGCAGCAGGTCTGTGCACACATCAGGTCACAATCTCACAGCAGCCATGGTCCCAACTGTATCAGCCATGGGTTTTGGGTACCTCGAGTCCATACTCACCTACTTGATTGTGTAGTGTCCTACGTGCCCCAAATCCTGTAACTGCCCCTCCTGCCCATTGTTACACATTCTGCCCTTAACTATGTCATCGTCCTAACTTAAGTGGTAGGTTTCTTTTCAGTCTATTTTCAAAGCCCTCCAAGCTCATGAGCTTGTGACAATCTCTCAGCAACTTCAGCTGCAAAGACCTTCATTTGGTGATGGCTACTCTTTGATAGCTGTTTTTTGAAGTGTGTCCTCCACCAAGTTCATACGTTATACAGAGTTTACTCTTCTGATGTTTCCATGGGTTAAAATGCAAACAAAAATATCCTAGAAAATAGGGCTTGAGAAAATCTCAATAAGCCATTTACTTTGTCTCCTGAGAAAGGAACAATAAAGTCAGTGCTGGAAATCAATAACTGTCCACAGACCTTTTTCTGACTCCACTGTTTCATTATTTCTATGACTAAAAAATTCCATTAGCAAAATCCACTCCCAACCACCCTATTCTAAATTGCCTCTCCCTGACTGAAATTTAGAGCAAGGTCTCTTATTCTAACCTTAATGGGCAGGGAGGTTGATTTATTTTCTTTATATGCTACTGTCTCCAGATTAGAAAAGTGGTATCATGTTTCCTTTCTGTTTATTTTCCCCTCGACTTAAAAAAAAAATAAATCTGATCACTGGAAAGGAAAAGGATCAATCACAGGGAGAAAACACACTTTTCCTCCTACTGAGAAACCATTTCTCAAATAGAATATGGAGAAGATCAAAGATTTCTTTTACAAAATCTGAAATTTCCTCCATGATTTAAACTGATTTTGTTGATCTGAGGTTGTGTCCATAAAATCACATGTACCAATATGAGTAACTTTTTAACCCTCAGTTTCTTTTGACTGAATTTTGTTAGTTGCTCCTTTCTTTTCCTGGAACTGATATTATACTGGTTCCCCACAGGCTACTTAGGTTACTGTCTTCTCAACTGCTAAACATATCCCAACAGCAAGAGTGGGCTTCATGGTTTTCTAGGATTTTACATCAGACTGTTTTCAACACTGCTTAAGTATTTAATGTTTAATGAAAAAACAATCAACATGCTTCTCTTGAAAAATGAGTGCTGAAAAATGACTCTGTGTGGAATTCATATTTTTCACATAGAAAAACAAATAGCAGAAATTATCTTGAAAATGTTTGACTATTTTAAGCCATCTTAGCCTAAATTTATCAGAAGGGTATAAAAAGACTATACTGGTAAGAATCAGAGTCAGAATTCATGTACATGTTAGATTTTTGTACTAATTTATTTCTAAGAAAATGGGTTTCACCAATTTGTGTCCTTTTTTAAAATTATTATTATTTTTAAGAAATATTCTCATACAAGAAATCAGAAACTATTTTTTAATCTCAAAAATGCCCAGCATGAACCCTTATATTACTTCCTCCCCTGCCCCCACCTGCCCCCCTGGGGCCTTTCTTTCTGCTTATTTTTATCCAAAATTCACAGCTCTAAAAGTCTTTTGCCTACATTGACGTGCCTAAGCTCTGCTGTCAGGAAGCTGATCCTACACCCCAGGGACATGTTGTCCATGCAGCACGTGTCATATTTTCACTTCTTCAAATGATTGTCTTGTCGTTGCCCTTCTATCCCTGGACCCCTGCCTGACACCCCCATGCAAACGCATTTGGTCTCCCTCCACTTTTTTTCACTAGCTTGGGCCATGATACTTTCTTTTCCCATTTTCTCCTTCCTCCACTTCTAATATTAGGGCTGTGCCCACTCTAAAATATGCATTTATCAAGTGTAGATTAAAGATGACCTTTGAAAGTTCAAAGGTTCTTTGAATCAAATTTGTTCCACTTGCAAACCATGTAGATCAACACCATGGCCAACTAAAAAATTCATTAAACCTGAGTAGGAACATCCCAGTTTGCACAATGGCCAGGCTGATATAGATCCTGAGTCTGACTTGATCAAAAATAGTTAAAAGGATTTGATTTTTTATGCTTCATCTGAGCTAGGATTAGCTTTCTCTAAACCCAGAGGCACAGCTTCTAGGTAAAGAAAGGTAAATGTTGGGATTTGCATGTAGATGCCCTTGGGGATTTCACCTGGTCTTCAGATGCTGCTCCAACTGGCACAGTTCTCTCAAAAGAAAAGTCCTTTGTCCTGTCAGTCCATGGATGTCTCTGATATGCTCAGGCTTTTCACCCAGCACTAAAAACCTATGACCACCTAACTGAATCCAACCTTATTTTATATTTAAGCTTCCAGGAAATCATGGTTTTCATTCAGCAGCCCAAAATCAGTTGCTCAGTGCCATTTCAGATGCCAGATGTTCCCTGTCAGGTCTTCAGATACTGCTCCAGATGGGCACAGGTTTCAGCATGAAAGAAAATTCTGTAGTTTGGCTATAAAATCTTTTTCTAGGTTGCTCTGCCTGAGCTCCCCCACAACATGCACAGTAACCTGGTGTAACTGCCTGCAGTCGATCTTGCCTATATAAAAGTGTCTTAGGTTTGATAAATCATCCCATAGGGATGCTTGTCCCATAGCTTAAAACAGTGTATTTGACAGATCTTGCAGGTCAAAGCTTATAAGAAACACTTTCTCCTATAGGTCCTGTGTAAAGAACAGATGTTGAAGGGAGGCAAAGATCAGCTCAAAGGGTGCAATCATTGATGAGCTGATCTCAAAAGTGTGTAGGATTGGATATGGTGATATAAGAAAGCCCTTGACTATGGAGAAAGATAATGGTCACAACTTTTAACTTGTTTATTTTATTTTATTTTATTTTATTTTATTTTATTTTATTTTATTTTATTTTATTTTATTTTATTTTCTACAACCTGTCCATTTTGGTGAAATTATATATTTTTCATTTTTCAATTCTGAGATAAAAAGAGGCTGCATTTCTGTTCCTGGTATCTCAGCAACAGAGTGTCTGGGAAGTGCAATTCGTTTGCACCACTCCCTTGCCTGGAAAGGTGATGTGAAGAAGAGGAAAGGTTGCCCAGACTGACTATACTTTTCCAGATTTGTAGATAAATGTTGTGCCTTGGCAAATCAGCTCTTATTGTTCATGCAGCAATTTTTAGACCTAAAAACTGGGTTGATGTTCCTACTGTGTTTATGTTTAACTGGTTCTATTTTTCTGGCTTTCCTTTTGTGCTGGTTGGGTTTGGTGGAATTTTTGGTAGTGGGGAAAGGGTCCAAGGGTGGCTCTGGTAAGAAATTGAGAAGCTCTCTCAGCTCCAATCCCTGCCAAGGAACCATGAGAGTGAGGTAGAAAAGAAAAAGAAGAGCTGAGCTGGAGAGGGAAAAGGCAGTGCTGGGGTGAAGATCCTGGTGGTTTATGAGGAAAAAAGGAGAAAAGGTGCCCAAGCAGAAGTTTCCCTGCAACCCATGGTGAGATGGCAGCTGTGCCCCTGCACTCATGGAGGAACTTGGTGGAACATTCCCTGAAGGCACCAGGAAGTGTGAACTTGGCCACTGGGCTTGAATTTTGTGGCAGTGGACTCGGAACTGCCACCTGTGGACTCAGATGATGCAGTTTTGGAAGCCCCCGGGCCAGGGGAGGTGCCTGTTCCCAAAGCTCCCGTGACTCTGCAGGCAGCTCTGGAGCAGCTCTGGGCCTGGTGGGAAGGGCTCCTGGAGGAGAGGTTGGTGGAGGACTCTCTGCCATGGGAGGGACCCCGTGGGGAAGCAGGGAAGGACTGTGAGGAATCCTTCTTCCTGAGGAGGAAGGAGCAGCAGGGACCAGCAGCCTGGGAACTGACTCTAAACCCAAGGAGATATTATAGTTAGAATTGAGTGCAACCAACCACCAAGCTACCCAGCATCTCACCAGCCCCTTTTAAAGTATTTGGTCTACGTTTTCATAATCACATCACAATTCTGTAGCCATACATTATTATAATTATAATTAAACAATATTATATAAGCTGACACAAAAAGGACAGAGGGTCAGTAATTCCTGTGCTTCTTAGTTTCTCTTCATATATGAAAGACTTTGGGCCCAGCTAGATGTCCACTTTAATTATGTGTCACCTTTGTCAAATCATCATTACCAGTCATTAAAAAATTGAAGGAGAGGAAGAAATAGAAAACTTAGTCCCAAGGATTCAGATATCAGCAATTTCTTTATAATGAAGGGAGGAGGAGTGGGCAGGGCACTGAAATATCATCACTGCAGTCATGGGAAAAGCAGATAATTTGGTGCACATTGGTGTCAGAAGAACTTGAAAGACTTCACAACACAGAAATCTAACGAAGAACTAACATGTCATATATCTTTATTAATCATAAAGGCTGCAGGAAGGAGGCCACAAATAACACTTCTATTTTGGCAGAGCCCTGTGGCTCCCTTGCTGAGTGTGGCTACTGTGCTCTGGCATGGAGACCAAAAGGTGGGCAGTTGCTGGGGAAATGGGTGTTTCTGGCAGCTGTGAGGAGGTGGCTGAAGGAATTTGTTTTTACAGAGACTCACAAGGAACTTTACTGTGTGAGCTACTTCTCCCAGGGATGTAATGGGAATTTGTGGCAATAAAATGTGGCCTCAGGAGGGCCATTCAGATTTTATTAGCTTTTGTGGAAAGATTAAAAACTCATCTAAAGACCATCCCAATATTGCTTTTCAGTTATCCTACCCCCCTGGGTTGCTTGGCCAGCATTTTGGGAAGGAATGCTGTAGTGTGGGCAAGTGATGCTTTAGACTTTCTGTGGGCCCCACTGGTTCTCTCTCCCCCCTTCTCCTTTCCTACCCCCCTGTCCTAATCATCTGTCTTCCTTCCTAACATGCAAACATATTAATACACAGAGCACCTGATTGTGCCCAGGATTTTGCTACTTTGACATCCTGAATTAGACACAATATCTGAGTTTAAATACAATCCAGAGTACATCAAGAATCCCTTCTTTACTTTGGGAAGAAAAGAGTTGCTTGAAAATATTTTACTCCACTCACACTCTCTCTTTCACTACTGAGCACCTCTCCTATGAAGACAGGTTGAGAGAGTTTGGGTTATTGAGCCTGTAGAAGAGAAGACTCCAGGGAGACCTTAGAGCACCTCCCAGTAACTAAAGGGGCTACACAAAAGATGGAAAGGGACTTTTTGCAAGGGCATGGGGTGATGGGATGAGGGGGGAACGGTTTCAAACTGAAAGAGGGTACATTTAGATGAGATATTAGGAAGAAATTCTTTAGTGTGAGGGTGGTGACACATTGGACCAGGTTGCCCAGGGAAATTGTGGCTGCCCCATCCCTGGAAGTGTTCAAGGGCAGGTTGGATGGGGCTCTGAGCCATCTGGTCTAGCAGGAGGTGTTCCTGCCCATGACAGGGGTGTTGGAAATAGGTGATCCTTAAGGTCCTTTCTAACACAAACCATACAGTGATTCTATTTTTTTATTATGGACTTTCTCCTTCCCCAAACTAGCCTCTTCTATAAAATTCAAAGAAAAATACTAGAAGTTTTTTGGCTGTCCACTTAGCCTTAGTGAAAAGGAAATTAGCAATGCAGAGAGTTCTTCCCTTCTAATGTCAGTATGTCTTTGACTTTGGTGCATGACAGAGAGCTACTAATTCAAGCCTTTTGTGTCTGTGTGGGTACACACCACTTTCTTGCTTGGCAGCAGCCAAATGAATCCCTGTGTTGTGGGAGCAGGATGCCAGCTCCTTGGCTCATGTTACTGGCACCAGTACCTCTCATGGCACAGAGTGCAAGAGCTGCTGTTGCATCTCCACAAACTGAGGATGTGTTTTGGTTAAAACCAAGAGAGTAAGTGATGTTTAACCACACAACCTCAACAGCCTTCTAAAGATACTTGCTCATTAGTGCACTCCCTAAAAAAACAGCTCATTTTGATAGAAGGCTGCTACTGTCACTTCATACAGTTGACTGGAGTTTCATCAGTTCTCATAAGGTTAGTAGTTTGTTTTGTAGAGGCTGGGAAGCCTCAAAAGAAAACTAGTGGCTTGTAAGATGCAACTCTAGAATTTTAGTTTTGTGCCTGAGTCTATAGAAAAGTAATATTCTAGAAAAAAAATATTCTGTCTAGGCATAAAATCAAATCCCTAGATGACTGCATGTAGAAAGTTCATTGGACCTTTTCTCTTGACCATTAAGGGAACTGGTGGTAGAAAGAGCCAGTTTCACCTTCTGTCATCTACATTTGTATCAGCCAGGAGATCCCTAATGATTAGTTGGACTGATTTCTAATTATTGTCTCCCTTGAAAGAGAGAGCAGAGAAAGATCTCAGTATTCACACAGGGCCTACTGAAATAAACTCTTCTAATGCATAAGGGTATACAACAAGGCTGAATGAAGAGGAAATAAGACATTTTATTTAGACATCTGACATGGCTTAGGAGAGCCTAAACTTCTGCTGCCTAGCTTGAAACATTTCCCAGTTTGAAAATAAACATTAAAAGTTCCAAACTCCCCTACTAAATGGCAAGTGGAACACACCTCTGCTTCACCTTCAACAGCATTAAGCAGTAGGGGAAAGAAAAACCCCAACAAAAAACATGGACTTTGTCTTTAATATTTTTTTTTTGCAAGTTGCCTGCCATGTTACTTCCATGCTGATCAACAGTGGAATTGTTTCAGCTTTCATTTCAGGTGTGGAGGAGCAGATTCTTTCTGTTACAACGACAAGCACAGGTCACCGTATCCATGACTGAGGAAACAAACAGGCTGACATGACCTCAGCAAGCTGGATCTCAATATCATCTCTTCCACAGCCTCCCAGCTAGAAGCTCTTTTAAGAGCTTTAAGAAGCTCTTTAAGAGCTTTTTAAGAGCTGAGAAGCTCAGTCTCACAGCCCAGCCCAGATTGCCAGGTGAGATCCAGTGTTTACTATTCTGCAATGTCCATCTCAGCTCCTTCAACCTGTTCCATTGAAGGGGGAGAACGAACAATTTCTGGGGCAGTGTCCCAGAAACAGACCATCCCAGACCTGCTGTCACTCACTTTCACTTGTCAGTCTCTCCTAAGGTGCATTCAGAGCTCAGGAATAAAAAGAGGGCACAGACATGGAGCAGGGGAACAAGTAAACCAAACTAGGTAAGGTAGAAATAACTCCCAAAGATCTGATGGATGAGGAAAAGAAACCTTTAGCTTTTGGAGAAGGATTTTATATTTTCCCCTGGCTGCAAAGTGGAGTTAGAGATAGAATCTGGCTGTTAGCATTGGTAGGCTTTGTAATTCACTACCAGAGTGCAAAGGGGACTTTTTCTATTTTTTTTTTTTCCCCCCTTTTTCTTTATGTCCCTACAGTGGCAAATTATACTGGTTTAAAATTTCTGCAAAGCCCTTGGAGTTTCCTCCCTGCTTTGATTTGTGTCTCTCCCCCTCTATCATGCTCTGTATAATGATGAACAAGCACATTCATTTTTAGCTGTGCTGCACATTCTATTTGCTTCCAGTTCTGCATTTTTGTGGCATCTGTGACAAGCCAAATAAGTAACATTGAAAAAACATTTTGCACTGGAATGACTGGATCTTCTGATCCCCTGACTTTTAAACTATTATCACTGTTTGATCTTCAGCATTAGCTTCCATAGAAACTTTTGAATGGAGCTGGTCAAAGGGTCAAAATTACTATACCTTGTATTTCTGGGTCTTCACTGGATGCATTTGCAAATATTCTAATAGTCAGTAGGGCCTGAATATATTTGCATTAAGCATCGTATAAGAAAGTACTAATGGAGGTTTGTGATTTGCTATCTGAAGAACCTGTAGTTTCTTCTGTTTCCTCTTGGAAGACATAAAATAGACATAAATACAGAGCCAGAGGGATTAATCATAGAGTCAATCACAGAATGGTTTGGGTTAGAAGGCAAATTAAAGATCATCTTGTTCCAACCCCCCTGCATGGGCAGGGACACCTCCCACCAGCCCAGGCTGCTCCAAGCCCCTCAACCTGGCCTTGAACACTTCCAGGGATGGGGCAGCCACAGTTTCCCTGGGCAACTTGTGCCAGTAGCTCACCACCCTAAAGAACTTCTTCCTAGTGCCTGACCTAAATCTCTCGTCTACCAGTTTAAAATCACTTTGTCTTGTCCTGTTGTTACAAGCCCCTGTAAAATTTCCTTCCCCAGTTTCTTGTAGGCCCTCTTCAGGCACTGGAAAGCCTATGCCTGAGCTGACAGACAGAATGACCAGAGCATTATCTACCAGTGAGGTCCTGCCTTCAAGATATGCCCAAACCAAGGCTCAAAGTCCTGTTTTGGAATCCATAATGCGAGACCATATCCCCTATAGGACCTTCCTACCACCAAATTCTTACCCAATTACCCAATGGACAGATTCTTCCATGCCAGTCTACCAACTTCTGAGCCATTTTAGCCTACAGTTACAAAGATCAGCTCAAGTCATGGTCCCTATTATTAAATATGGAGAGGCTCTGCTGAACTGCAATTTTGTTAGCAAGCAAGTCATTTAGCACATAATAATGAAGTTGCAGCTGTTCCTGGTGTAGAACTAAGCCTAGAATCTGGACAGAGCCCATCAGTACACATGAACAGAGAAAAATAAGACAGGAAGAATAATTATAAGTGCAAATTCTCAAGTCAAATAAGGATGGCATTTGGCTTGAATAGGGTGTATTTAAATTTAGGCATGCAAAAGTAGGAGTTTAAATGTATTACTGGTGTCTAACCTCCCACCATAGCCAATGAAGAGACAATCAATCTTGTCACCAGGAGACTCAGCTCTGCTGCCCACAGGTAAGCACCTAATGTTACATGAGACACCATTGTGTATTCAAGCCATCCATCTGTGGGTAGCAGATAGGAAATTGGATTTATGGGAATAAATCTTTGTCTTGGAGAAGCAGCTGTAGGCTCTGGGACCATTGTTAGTAGCATGAGGCTCTCATCTCAGGAAAACTGAATGGTTTCCAGAATCCAAAGGGTGATTCTGTTCACATTGAAGTAAACAGCTGAGGTGTGGTGCAGGTTCTTGAGTACAGGTTTTCAGTGCATTTGAGACATCCTGGGACAGCTGAGGCATCTTTCTGGGTAGGCAGGTATGACCACAGAACTTGTGGAAGATGCATTCTTCTGTGAAATGACACATAGAAACCCAGCAAGATACTCTGAAGCTCACAAATGGATGGATATATAGCACTAAAAACCTATATTGAAGCAATGAATCACTCCCAAAAGACTGCTCACAGGCTCTGCTTTAATTTTAATGGCCAGTCAGGCACATAACTTAGATACTAACATTTTTCTCTTTATTTTCTTGAGCAATAAACTCTCATGGATTGAGAAGAGGGAAATGAGCCAGCAGACCTAACAGCACCTCTTCACTTTGGAACCATATCAGCTGCTTCTCTGGCTGCCACTACCTGAAGTCACTCTCTGGACATGTCTCAGGCCAGATGACATGGGAAACCCATCTGCAGTAGCAGCAGTAGGATACATGCATCATTTATTTAACAGATGACAGCAGAAGCTACATAGAAGTACATTGGTTTCTGCTAGAGTTGTTCCCAATCAGCCAGGGTGTGCAGCTGACTTTGTAAGGTCCAGGTGCTTGGCTTTGTACACAGAGAGTATGTGGGAGACTACATCTTCCCTTGCCCCTCCAAGGGCCATTGAATGTGCCATTTCAGAATTCCTTTGGCCTTTTCTTGTCTTGATTTAAGACCTGTGAAAGAGGATTGTTCGGGGTTGCACAGTGGAACAGTTTCATTGTGCCTTGCTCAGAGATATGTGGCACTGCCCAGAGATGGAATGATAAAGCTTGGACCACGCAGAAGAACTTGATTTTTCTGTTTTGTTTGTATTATTACAGTAGATTCCAATTAATAGGTCCCCTAGTAAATGTCACCCTCCCTCACCTGGCAAGATTTCCTGGGAACAGACTCAGTATGAGTCATTTCATTGCCCTGAAACAATGAATAAACAACACATCTAATCCACAGAAAGGGCATGTTAGAGGGGATGGCTTAACAGCCTAAGCAATAGATTTAAAATGTTTAGACTCCCTGGAACCATAGCATTGAATTTGAGTAGTGTCAGTTCTCTTTAACTTTTTTTAGTTATTTTTCATTCTCCTTTCTTTCTTCTAAGGGTTAAGCCAAAGGAGAATCAACACACTATGGTATCATGCAGTATTCTGGAGTGTTTCACAATCCTAATTCCCAGTTGCTCCAGATGGACCTTGAAAAGCACCAGACTATTTCATGTAAGTGGGAATTTACCCTGTCGTCCTTGGACATGCTTCTCCTCCTGCCTATTGTTATGGCCAGGCCAGGCTGGATTTCAGCACCAGTTGATATGACCTTTGGGTGTGTAATTTGCTGAGTGCTTTGAGATCACAAGGGATGAAAGGCTCCCTTTTAACACAAACTTTTTATTATTAGCTCCTGTGAATAGACTGCAGGGAACAGGTGTGAATTGGTGCTTGCTTTGCTAAGACTTCCTGCTGTGCTTGCCTTGGTCATCTCTGCCTGGCCTCCAAGCACTGTCACTGCTTCCAAAGCTCAGGCTTGCCTCCACAAATACTTTCATCATTCCTCCAGTGGCTATTTTTAAAGGCATTACTGAAATGGAATGACATCCTAAGGATTCCCCCTAGCCCCTAGGGATGAGCAGATAGAGAGGAAACTCTACTTCAGGGCCTTTCAACCTGGGGTATGCAGATTCCTGATGGCCCACTGACTACCTGGAAGAGGTCTGTGTGATGTAACTGAAGCCAAGCACACAGTCAATGATCAGGCATCTTCAATTATAGCAGAAAATGTTTGAAGATCTGAAGCTGAAAAACAAACAGAAAACCCCAAAACCCCAACAAAACCACAAACCACAAAGACAAAACTGAAGATTACTGCCTGAGTGAGGGCTTTAAACAATAGAAATGAATTGATGGATTTAACAGGAGGCACTCAGATCTACTCACCAGTTGATCTGGGAAAGTTCTTGTTCTAAGTTTTTGCTTTTCTTTTCCTTTAAGTAGTTAGAAACCTCTGTTGAAATTGCCTTGCTCCCTCCTGCCTTCAGCTGCTGGTAATTACAGCATGATAGCATCAGTGTCAAATGACACAGACAGGCAGTGACTAGGAAACAATTCCAGGAACAGTGATTGTGGAGAACTGACCTGTTGTGGCAACTCGTTCCCAAGGGTTGCCCCATGGGAGTGAAGTGATGAGAAAAAAATGGAAAGTCTTGCAGGTTGAACCAGGTAGGAGCCAAAACTGTTTGAAGGAGACAGGGTAGCTTCCTTGGGGCAACTGTGCATGTTCTAGAGGAATGGGCAAAGAGCTGTTTCTACCTCATGACAGCACCTGATACCCGATGTGATTCTTTTCTTAAGATCATGTTCACTCCACCTCATTATGAAGGGTATGAAAATCCTTAGCAAACACCAGAATGATTAACAAGGGCCTTAAATGTAGGTCCTTCAGTGCTGAGGTCTTTCTTGAACGCTGACCAACAGCCATATTTGCAGTGGTTTACTGAATTTCAGGTTACGAGCTACTGGACATTTACTCTTTGATGCATATTATTATTAACTACCAGTGTTACTAAACTCTCTTTCTAAGGAAACTGCAAGAAAAGAGCACAGAAACAGCAATGAGATTGCTAGAAAATTAAAAGGAGATGGCTGACAGATGCACAGGCATAGTTCTTCTCCTTCCTTCAACATATCCAGGCACGACCTCTCTGTCAGAGAGACAATGTGCTGACTGTGTTGATCATGCAAAGGAAAAATAAACTATTCTGTATGTCTGGATAAATATAAAAACAAACAAACAAAAAACCCCAAAGATGCAACCAAATGTTCCAGCCTTCAAAGACGTGCACGATAGGCTGAAATTTATAGGTGTGATTCTTCTCTTAAGATCAAGTTTTGTTCTGGATTCTGAGCTGGAGTTTGGTTTCAGGATGTGTTTGTGTTTGTTTCTCTGAAATTGCGAAAGCACGATGAGTAACAGCAGAAGGTCAGCACAGGTTGTGTTCTTCTCCAGTATAAAAGCTTGTTAAGGAAAAGATGGGTAATAGGAGCAGTTGTTGTGGGAAGAGCTGTATGTGTTTTCTGATATGACTGGTTTTGGATTCCCACAGCAGGCTTCAGAATTTGAACTTGGGTGATATTTCCAGGTCTGATGGAAAAATGGAAAATTACGTCTCTCCTTTATGGGTTCATTCTCTTTTGCTGTGAGACAATTTTGAAGTGATGGGGACATGCTGGGATAATTTAACAATTCTGAAACTACTAGATGAAGTAACAAAGCAGAGGTCAGATTTCACAGTGCTGTAGATCTGGCTTTGTTTTACTTAGATGCATCTTGGAGTGCTTTTTTTGTTATAATCTGTGACCAGAGAAAGAGATTCAATGACAATCTGATTTACTGTCAACCAAATCAATTTGGGCTCATGACACCTTTGGTAAAGAGTGAAACCAAGAATAAGTCACAGATAGAAACTGAGGTTTATGCTGAAAGACTATGACTCATTTGCTACAACCATGTGTCTTGTCTTCCAGATGTGTCACATAGTATAGACATAGTTGTAGAAGGGCTGAACACAAGATATCCTTGGAGATAAAGCTTTATAATCCTCCACTAAAATGACCAGACATCTCAGACCCTGGTTTAACAATGCATCTGCAGATGTCTCCTTGTTCCTTTGACTCCAAAGAATGTCCCAAATGATTAACTGAAAGTTTCCACTGGGAAAAGTAGCTTTACCAGGAAACAGGTGGATCCATCCAGGTCTATATTTCATTTTTTAAATGTTGAATATTGTCACCAAGGAGAGAGGTTTTTGGTATCTGTGCAAGTACAACTTTCCCTGCAGCATTGCTCAGGGTAATAAAGCACACAGTTATAGAGACTATCCAAGAGCATCTTATGAGACTAATTCAGAGATAAATGAAATGCTTTCTCAGTCAAAAACACTATATTATCTGGAGAATGAAAGTGAAGACTTGATTTGTTTGAAACTTAGGAGGCAATAATGCTGATACTTGGAAGCTCCTGAAACAAATATTTTATCAAGCGCATAGAAACTTCGCATTTGCTCTGTACCCTGTGTACAGCACACCTTCATCCACCTGCTGCTCACACTGCTTCTGATGCAGTAAGGGTAGGGTTGTCTTTCGGAGCTGTGAGCACACATTGCCAATCCATGTCCACCTTTTCATCCACCAGTACCCCCAAGTCCTTCTCTGCAGGGCTGCTCTCAATCCCTTCCTGTTAATTTCATGGGGACAGGAAAAATCTAACAGGAAGGCTTGAATTTAGTTGCGGACACACAGGTGTCTGGTGCTGTGCTTTGCCTGGCTGCCCGCTGCCATTTCAGACAGATGAATATCACAGATGCAAATTTGTTTCCCACAGGTTTTCTGAAATAAAATCAAAATGACCCACACTTGCCTAGGCAGTGGCCTTTGAGTACAGATCTCTAAATGTAATAGTCTGTTATGTAGATGTCTGTAGGTGAGCTAGGGTAATGATTTCTTGGTCTGATTTAACTAATTTGCTCCATTTGATGTGCTCTAGAGCATCTTGGTTGGCCTTCATATACGTTTTTAGAAAGACATAACCTCCTTTAGATCCTGTCTTGTATCTGCCAGATGTTGTGGATATCTTAAATCATCTCAGTTGGCAGTGAATGCCTCTGGTTAAAACAGTGAATAACATTCCAACATGTGGTCAGTGGAATAGCTCTTCGGATCACACTGGCTTTACTAACTGATCTCTACTGATTTATAATGAGAGCTTAGATACCTACTGACATGTACATACCTTTGTTTACGTAGCTGTGGGCCCACAGCTGAATTTTGCCATGAAAACATATGTAAAAAAGCATTCTGCTGTGTGCTCACTAATCATCTGCTTCTGGTTCAGTCCTGCCTATACATCAAAATGAGCAGGCTGTGTAGGTGGACATGTGTTCCCAACTGAAGCTCAAAATATAACTACAAGTCATGACATCACATGTAGGAAACAGCTAACAGATGTCATGAATGTAACCAAACAATCTATGATACTAATGTTAGACTTCCCAGAAAACTTTTAAGGGTTCATATATTTTAGTCAAGACTGGCCTTGGATTCTCAACTCTGACCCCATGCGTAACAAGTTAGGGGGGAAAAAAATGAATCATCTTCTCCACTCCAAATATGAGTTGTTAGTCTAAACAATTTTTTCAAGAGAATAATGCCATCTTGAGATGAAAGCATCAAGAAACTGATGCTTCAGCCCTTCTTTTGGAAGATTATTATTGTAACTAATAACCCTAAAGAAAACAAAGAGGCAAAAAAGGAGGCAACCATGAAAACCTCATAGAATCACAGAATATGGAATAATTTAAGTTGGAAGTGACCTCTGGAAGTCATCTAGTTCAACCACATGCCCAGAGAAGGTCCAAATAAACCAAGATGAAGATGTTATTTTGGTTGGGTTTTAATTTAATTTGCATTGTTCTTTTGGCAGGGAAAAGATAATGGAGATAATGAGGCTTTTCATATCCAACATTTTTTTTTCCATGAAAGCCACTCTATGCTTTTATCAAGTCTTGGTGGCAAGAAAGTTACCTATATTGGGCTGTTGGATAATTACTAGAGTTACAAAGCCTGAAAAGATGAGAGAAATAATATATTTTGGCCAATGTTATGAGCTGAAGTGTCATTTTAAATTTAATATACAATGTATAAATATTATAAATTATATAAATTTAATATAAAAGTATTAGACTATAAATGCATTACTTATGCATATGTCTTTAACATTTGAAAAATGAAAAGAAAACATCTGAAATCATGTAAAAATAAAGTACATGATTAGTAGGGTATTTTATATGTAGATGCAATATTGTTGACACTGAATAGTGTTAATACGAGAAAAATGTCATCTGTATATGGTGGACCATGCATGTGTGTACCTCAGGGGCTTCATCTCAAATTTTGGTTTATAGAAGTGTCATTTACATCTGAAACTTTTAAAGTGTTCTTTGGGGGTAATCCTGTTGAATCCTTGTCACAAGTACAGTATCTGGATTCGCACAGGAGATCAGTCTCCACCCAGTAAGACAGAAGACTTGAAGAGAAGGCAACTCAGCAGATGCTGACCCAAGGAATGAAGGTTTTGGAGGCTTGGATCAGTTTGCTAAGCATAGATGTTTAATGACATTTCAGTCTTCCTGGGCTATTCAAGGCACATGCACAGGGCTGGAGACAATACACAGGATATGTAGGAGAACCATCCTCTTCCAAACAAGGGAGACCAGCAGGGGTGTCTTGTGACTTCTCAAATATCACAGGTCACCTATGTTTAGGAAACCAAGCTGAGTCCTTTGTGATTTGTTCATGGTGAGACAGGAAAGTGGTGTCAAAATAAAGCCTGGACTCTACGATTTCCTGAGCCTGCTCCTGTTCACCCCAGCCATAAAAGCACCCTTTTCTTTTAAAGAGCAAAGAACTTTTGAAGGGTATTATTGCATTGAGGGAAAAAGAGACAAAATGAAAAATACAAAAGAAGGTTTGTCAGACCCTGAGTTACATATTCAAGGCAGTCTTTGGAGATCAGTATTTTAAAAAGCAGGTAGGTAACCCTGATGCACCTGATCAGTCTTAGATATATTTCTGAAAACTTGGATGTAAGTGCCTATACACCCCATACCTAGGTCAATTTGTGGCATAAACTTCCTATGAGGATCAAAGGAGAGCTCAGGACAAAGATGAGAACCTGGTCTTTTCTGGCTCTCAGACCAATGCCTGGATTCTCAGGCAGATACAGAAGAACTGAGCTTGCATCTCTAATGAGTACAGCTGTGGTGTAGGCACCTACAACATATGTAGATGTCTAGATTTAAATACTTTGAGGCATCTTCAATCTCAAGCTGATATTTCCTCTTGCAGTTGGATTTTCTTTCCCTTTATTTTTGTGTTTGGCTCATCCTAAAGTTTGAAATCCAGGGAAGTTAAGGAAAAGTGACTGACCACTGCTGAGTGCTTTAGAGAAAATCTTTTTCCTCTCTCATTGTGCTAGCATGGAAATCCAGGGACAGAGTCTTCTTCGTTTCATGGGCAGTATGTGTTGGGCTGTCTGACTCCACACAATGAAGCTTGTAAATCAATCCAATTTTTATTTTCTTTTAATAAAAAATGAGAGGATCTCTAGACTATTTGTAGACATGAATTAATCCCCAGTATGTGAAATATACTTCAAATTAATTTTAATATATTGCACTTCTTTACCCACAAACCAGTTTTACACACTTCTTTAAATTTTAGATACTCTAAAGTAAGATGCATGTATTCAGAAATAGGTAACAAACAGAACAAGAGCAAGTTGTTGCACCAACTTCCACACGTTGCATATTTTCCCCTTGAAACAAAGTGGTGTACAGAACATAATAAATTATCTTTCATCTGGGATATAAACACCAGGAAGATGATTGTACATTAGAGAGCTTTTATATGAGAGAAGGAAACACATGAAAAGACATTAGGGGAATACACATGAAATAGGGTTTATTTTGTGCTTCCATAATGTACAGGTTTGTATTCAGTGGTTGAAAACCTGCCAAATAAAGATAGAGGATACTAACTCTGTTGTTGTTAATAATCACCCCAATGCTTCACTCCTTTAAAACAAAGACTTGAGTTTGGGTAAAAGTCAAGTTTGAAGAGTTTTGACTGGTGTTTTTCCTCTCCTTGGAAAATGTGTGATTGTTTTTGAAACAATTAATTTTCCATTATTAGAGGCAATTATTGGAATGTCCCCCCAAGGGAAGTGGTGGATTACCTAACACTAGGCACTTTTAAGATTCAGCTGGACAGGGTGAAGGGCCATCTTGCATAGACCATGTTTTAATCAAGAAAGGTTGGATGACATGATCCTTGAGGTCCCTTCCAACCTGGTGTTATATGATGATTGTCAACATGGATACAATTGAAGCAAATTTTAGCCAGATGGTTGGAAAAAAACAAACAACAAAACTTTGATCTACCTTTCTTTTTTATGCTATTATTCTTGCTTTTTTAGATCAATGAAGGATAGAAAAAGAATCTTAAATTTGTAGACTTTGAAGAGGTTTTTAAAGCATTTCCACTTCAACCTAATTGCTCTGCTTGAGCTGTGAAAGCTGAAGAGGGTGTGAGCCTGTTAAGATAACTTCTTTATGAAAATGTGCTGCTCCTGTGTCTCTCATACCAGTTATAAAACTTCAAGCACTTTGGATAATTTTGATCCATGTCTATTATAATGAGAGTATCATTAGCAAAGACCCACTGGTGCTATTAAAGATAAGCAGTTTGTAATTATGGTGTTATGAGTGACAAGGAAACACTTATTCCTCATAGTATCAGCTCTGTGTTTGGATGTACAAAAACATAACAGACCTAGGACAGTTGATGGGTGGCAGCTCATTGAACTGTGATGCTCCATGCCTAAGAAAGTGGCAGCAGTGGGCTTTACTGGTAATTCTAAATCTGATATCCACAAAGTGGCTTCTTAAGAAAGAATGAAGCAGTGGTTACCTGGGAAGGACAAGGAGGGATTCCATTTCAGTATGAAATGGATGATTCTCTGTATTAGAAGGCAAGACAGTGGGCTGCATGGAGAAATGAGCTTACAGGTTGTGGATTCTGAACAGGGTCTGGATTTTTATGTGTTGGAGTTTTACAACATGCTTTAAATAACAATAATGTAGGAGCTTGAGCACAACTCTTGTTGCTTGGGTAGGAGAAAGAATACAGTAGTTGGAGCTACAAATCTTGGCTGGTTCTTTTTTTATTGGGGTGGATGGCAGAGACAGGTAACTTACCATAGGTAGTTCAGATTATTTCCCACTGCTTCTAGGTGGAAAGGAGTTTAGACTTATGAACATGTGACTGACAGACTGTTCCACTTACCTTTGGGGTTAGAAACCTTTCTCTTGCCTGTATAATTTTAAAATTTGAGCTTCAGGTGGGCTAGGTGTAGACAGGCAGGGAGGAAATTTCATATCCAAGAGGACTCAGTGCTGGATTCATCTTGGTAGGGTCATAGCCATGACATTTTGACACAAGTCATAGAGATTTATTCTTCTTCACCCTTGTAGGTTTTTCATTTCTGCTGAACAATTACATTTACATGAACAATTACAATTACATGAAATGCTTAAAATCTGCTCAGCAGCAGCTGTAAACATTATCCAAGGAAATTCTAGTCCATTTTCCCTATTGATCCCAGTCTCTCACAGCTGGAGTGTTTTTTTTAATTATTATTATTATTTATTTATCCCTAGTGGAGAAGCAAATTAGATGCTTTTTCATTTCCTCCTTTTCCTGTGAACTTCCCTTCTTTGGTAGATTATGCCTGAGGGAGAGGGGATGAGCACAGAAATTACCATTCCATGAAGAGTCCAGGGAGATGTTGCAATTCAGAAACATCTTCCTGAGATTCAGTTCCCTCTTTGCTTCCTCTTCTTTTGAGGAGGATGGGGATTTCTTAGCAATTTGACACTTGTCTGGAGCTGTAGTTCTGAAAATGCTGTAGACTAGTTTTCTGCATTGACTAGTGAGCTGTTGGGTAGCTCCAATATTGATTGATTGACTGATTTTTCAGCACTAAGTAAACACTCACCTCTGTCTTGTGAATAGTCTCTTCATCTTTCTATGAAGCTTCTATGATTCCATCTTGAGTCAGACTGTTCACACTTTGAGCTCCTACTTTCTCCTGCTTTCCTCACAGAGATGTAGCTTCCAAATCTGGCTTGGTTATATCACTTGAAATATGAATGAGATGGGTGATAATTTCCTTCCATTGTTAGGACTGTCCTTGTAGTGACTTGCCTGGGCACAGACATTTTGAATTGGTATCTATATTCATAGAATGATAGAACCATTAAGGTTGGAAAAGACCTCTAAGATCATCAGTCTAACCATCAATCCATCACCACTATGCTAACAAAACCATGCCCTGAATGCCACGTCTAAATGTTTTTTAAATACCTGCAGAGGTGGCTACTCCACAACTTCCCTGGGCACCCTGTTCCGATGTTAGGCCACTCTTTTATTTAATACCTTTTTGAATATCCAGTCTAAAACCTCCCCTGGTGCAACCTGAGGCCATTCCCTCTCATTCTATCACTGGTTACCTGGAAGAAGAGACCAACACCTGACACATTACAACTTCATTTCAGGCAGTTCCAGAGAGCAATAAGGTCTCCCCTCAGCCTAATCTTCTTTAGACTAAACAATCCCAATTCTCTCTGCCATTCATCATAAGCTTTGTTCTCTAGACCCTTCACCAGCTCCATTGCCATTCTTTGGACTCACTTCAGCCCCTCAATGTCCTTGTAGCAAGGGGCCTCAAACTGAGCACAGGATTCCAGGTATGACTCAGAAAAGGATATGGTGGAAGGTCTTGAAGTACTGATTTCAAACCTAACTTATAAGAAACAGGTAAACTATAAAGGTGTGAAGCTTCAGCAACAGAGAAATGCTTTGTCTCTGGACTAACCCAAGAGAAATTAATGACAGAACGAGACTAGAAATAGGCATAAATTAGCACAGTATGTTCATCTCAGGGGACCTCCAAAGATTAGTGATGCCTGAGGATCTGGTTCAAAACATCCATTTAGCTTCCTGTGTTTTTAACTGGAATTAGAAGTTGTGAAGACGAATCAGAAAGTCACACATCCCCAAATTACACTTGGCTTTCTCTGAAGTACTTACTGTGAGTTTGTTTCCTCCCTCCCCATGCTCAGAAGAAGAAACTCAATACCTGTCATGGCAAGATATCTTGAGCTTGTTGTGGTTTTCCTTGTCAGATCTCCTTCAGCCAAGCAAATATAATTATAATACCAGTATCATGAACCATGAACTCACACTTCACAAACCAATTGGAAACTAAGCACTGCAGTGCCAAAGCAAAGGGATACAGTCTGTAGTTAAAGACACTCTCTTTTCTCAGCTGTAACTGAACTTTTTCATACAGGTTTTAGAGAATTTGTGTCCAGTTCCATTAAAAATCCTAAATTCAACAAGAAAAACAACACAACAAAAAATGTCATCCCCCCAAAAAACCCCACAGCAAAACAACCCACAAAACAAAACCAATCCCCAAAACAACAACAAAACCCTCAGAATTTAAAAAATGGGCAAAATGTTTGTTTTGCCTCTATTGACCACCCAGTGCAAACTTAATAAATCAAGTGATTAAATTGTTCTTAAAATGTTTCCCTGACATAGATTTGTGTGAACACACTGAAAGGTAGGGACCATGTTAATCATAGTACTCTATAACATTTCATGCTTCTTTAGGGTGAGTATGCCAAAATGCTTTTTAAGCATTAATTAATTGAGTTTCACATTATTCTCTGTGAGCATGGGGATTGTCTTGGCTGTATGGCTGGAGGGAGATGGTTGACTGATTTGCTCAAGGCCATCTCACTCAATGCCAAGACGGGGAGCTGAACTGAGATAAGCTAAGTGCAGGAATTGTATGGCTGGAGGGAGATGGTTGACTGATTTGCTCAAGGCCATCTCACTCAATGCCAAGACGGGGAGCTGAACTGAGATAAGCTAAGTGAAGGAATGCAGAGGGCTCTTTCTGAAGGCAAGAAGGCTCTTGGGTATTTGTCAATGTGTGAGTCCAGTTGCAGAGCCCAGTTGGGTCAAGAATAGTTCCTTTGACACCAGTATAGTTGCTACACAGTGATACATGCAATACTTTGATGGCAGCTGCATGACAACGAAAAGCCAGGGAAAGAAGACACTAGCATGGGACAAACTGAAACAAGCCACTTGAAGAGTGGCAATACAAGCTGCCCAGTACTAACCTTCTTTCTTATAATAGGATCCTAGAATGGTTTGGTTTGGAAGGGATCTTAAGGATAATCTAGTTCCAACCCCCCTGACATGCTCAGGGATACCTCCCACCAGGGCAGGGACATCTGCTAATACCTCCCCAGCTTGCTCTCCAGATGTGGTTAAAGGTACCTTATATCTATTTAGCATTTAAATTCTCTGTTAGGAAGTCACCAGGCAGAGCAATGGTGTTTGCAGATAGCTTACATTTTGCAGAAATTTTACCCAAAAAGTCAGCTTTGTGGCTGAGAGTTGGCAAAGATGTCCACATGTATAAAATAAAATATTCCCAGAGAATTTATGAAGAGTTGTATGAATGATTAAGGGAACATGAATGTTTTTTAAGGGGATGTTCAGCTGTTATTTTTTTTTCCTGTACACAATTTTACAGTCAGAGATGCTGTGTTTTGGTGTTGTATCTGTTCACAGTTGCCTGGGGTGGTGGGGAACTGAGCTCAACATGTACCTTTTACCCCAACCCCATATAAATATGGCACACATCTCTGTCACTTCCTAGATCACTGTCAGGACATGATGGCAACCACTGTCCTTGATCTTTTTTTCTGACACAATCACACTCCTCAACTTCTCCTTCCCTCTGGTCTCACTCCTTACCAAGTCACCATTTTCTTATCCCACACATACACATTTTGATGGTGGAAGGACAGATGTCTTCTTTAGTTCTTTGTAATTTTCTGCACCAAAACCAGCTCTAGGAACATGGTTTCTAATAGCTGAAATTTTCCTCCCTAATCCCTTCCTAGACTCCTAACTTTGGCCATGATGCCAGGCAGCAAAGGTTCCTGTGGGCAACTTGTATAACTTTGCACACGTGCAATCTGTTTTTCAGGAAGTTCCTTCTCCTCCTGCCAGCACTGAGTCATTGGCACTGAGCAATCATGTAGCCTTGCCAGGAAGAAATACCCGAGCTGTGGAGGGGGAGAGGCTTTTAGTTTAGAGAACCCAATGACCAACTCTTCGAAATGACCCAGGGAGCAAAATGTGACAGGAGGACCCATCAATACCCACAGACAGAGCAGCCACCCAATAAGGTTTAGTTGGTTAAGCACCTTTCCAAGCTTGGTTATCCTGCAAGGGTTCATAGTCTATTGATGAGTCTGACCTGTTTTTGGGCAACAAGTCTTTCCTCACCTCTCCCAAGTCCTTTTCATACAGATTTTTCTGTACATTAGTAAAACAAAACAAAGCAAACAAAAAAATTCAACATTGCCACCTGTTTGCTATCATCAGCCAGCCCTGTGAATAATTATTAATGCATCTCCTCTCTAGGAAGAGAGAAACATTTTCATTCCATATACAAAAAGAACCCACATCCACTATTTTTTTGTGTCCTGTGAGCCAGTTCCCCTGAATACATTTGCCCCATCCTTATGCAGAGCTGGTTCTATTGGTTGCATTAGCACAGCTGTGGCACAGAAGAAGAGTAAAGCAATGGTGGATGATCTTTGCAAATGCTTTTTTATTCAGTCAATTTAGGATGGCATTTTCACAGTATTCACAGACACACAGTCCTACCTTCTCCCTCATCTCTCTCCCTTCACAGTCTTGCTTCTTCCTTTATTGTGGTTGAGATTGCTTCATTGACAGTGAGAGCAGGGAACCATTCCAAGCCAAAGCTAACTCTGTCAAGAAAGAAGAAAGTAATTTTCAGCTAGACAGCTGCTTTCTTTTGGCAGCTCTACACAAGTAGCAGCATGAACAGCAGGTACATTGGTGGAATGAGCACCCAGGATCTTGGAAGGAATGGTGGGACCAAGTTATTTCAAAGGAGGTTGGATTTCAGTTGACATAAAGAAATCAAAATGCAAAATGCCAGGCAGTCAGAGTGACACTCTGCTAGCTCCTGTGTCTCCTCTCCAGTCTGGTCTGTACCTCACACACATGCAACTGCCATTTCTATCCCTCAACACTGCATATTAGAGGCAATCAGCAGATAGTAAACTCTTGTTCTCCTCCCCTTCTTGGTGTTCAGCATGGGAAGAGAGCTGTCTCCAGGACTTCAGGGCTGCTTACCACAGAGTATCCATGTCCCACAGAGGGCATTTAGGATATGTGGGGTGGTTATAGACTCAGCAGTGAAAATTTTGTTTAGCAACATGGCCAGTAGGAATTTTTGAAAGAAGCACCTCAAAAGGTCCACTGCCAAATAGAAAACATCTGGTAGCAAAAGTAGTTCAAGCCCCATGCAAACACCTGAGCTAGTCAGTGGCAGAGATTTGGCATCAAATGGGGCATAATCAAGCCAACAGACACACACACAGCTTTGAGTCATGCCCTGTGTATGTCAGAGATACTACTCTGGGATTATTACTCACTGTTGAATTGCCAGTGCTCACTCCAAAGGAGCATGAAATCCTTCTCATGGTAAGACGTCCACTGCTGTCCTTGGATGAAAATATGAGGAGAAAGTGAGGGGAAAAGAGTGTAGATTTCCTTTTGATAATGAATCTGGCATTTCCTTTTGCCTACTTCCTATTTTCAATCCATGGCTCCTCTCTGGCTGCATTCATCCTGCCACCAGGACACCTCATCTTTCTAGATGACATTCCTCTGGATGATAATGCTGGGACTTGGGGTTGTTCATCCTGGCAAAGAGAGGGCTCCAGGGAGACCTTTTTGCAGCCTTTCAACGTATAAAGGGGCTTTATGAGAAAGAGAGGAAGATAGTTTTCTGTAAGACTTGTAATGACAGAGCAAGGCAACAGTTTTAAAATTAAATGGGACAGATTTAAACTGAATGTGTGGAAGAAATGTTCTGTTATGAAGGTAGTGAGACACTGCCACAGGTTGCCCAGAAAAGCTGTGGATGCCCCTGCCTGGAAGTGTTCAAACCAGATTGGATGGGACTTGAAGCAAGCTAGTCTAGTGAAAGGTGTCCCTGCCCATGGCAGGGGGGTTGGATTGGATGATCTTTAAGGTCTCTTCCAACGTAAACCATCCTGTAGTTCTATGAAATAAGTCTTTGCATAAAGTCAGCCAGGGACATGGCAGTTGCCTGTGTAACAGGAGATAAGGAGAGATTCACAAGGGCATTTTCTGAGGAAGGATGAAAATGTTAGTTTCATTTCTGTATCAGGTGATGACATAGTTTGATACTTCGTTTAATGCATGTTTCATGAGAAGAGTGTGGATGGTAAGAAAGGAGAAATCTGATTTTCCTGGCTGCTGTCTCTGTCACAAAGTGTCTTATGAGAGAAGGAAGAATCTGTTTCTTTCCAGAAGATACCTGAGCTGGGTCAGTTGGGAGAACAGGGAGCAAACAGAGAGGGAGAGAGGCATCTAGCTAGGAGCCCAAGGCATGAGGATAGGCTGGGACATTTCCTGAAGGGAGCTGGAGGTTTGCCTCTGGCAGGGAGCAGAGCCACAATGAAGCCTCAGACGTGACGGGAAAAAGGGAACTTTCTTTGGGATTCAGAGGGGATGGAGTTCATGCAGGAAGTGACAGGAGGTGGTGGGAAAGCAAGAGTGAGGGAAAAGGACCTCCCACAAATCCATGAAAGACACAGTGGGGAGGACTCGTTTGCAAATCATCTCATTTAATGTCTCACGCTGATCTGAATTTCACTGTTTAATGACTTACATTGATGACATGTTTTAGAAACCAAGCTGCTGAGATTGGGTCTCTTGTCTTTTGACATGCCCTGTTCAAATGAACTATGGTCTGATCTGTCTTCAGTCTCTGACTAACCTGGGGGTCCACCACAGTGCTCACAACCCAAAGCACAAGGAACTTGCTGGGAAGTGAGAAATCTTCCCTCTGCCTCCCCTCCCCCTCTTGCTTTTGTGAAAGGACTTGAAGGTGATTTTTCTGCAGTCTGTGGGAAGGGGATTATATGAAACATTCCAGCCTTCAAGGACATCACCCTAAAGCTGCACTATTGGGGAAAGGTCAGGGAGAGAAGAAGGAATAGGACAAAGTCTAACAGTCATGATCATTGTTGCTACTTCCTCATTTATTTATTTATTATGTTTTATTTTGTATTTGTTTTTTTTTTGAGAAACGGGAGTGCCAAGGTCAGCCCATAATACCTCTTGAATCCCAGTCCAAAGTATCAAATTTGCAGCATACACACCAAATGTATCTGGGCACCTGCATCTGGCCAGCAGCTTGATGCCTGGAGAGGTGCACACATTCTCCTGGAAAAGGTAAAGATAGTGGGGAAGGACCATTCATTTCTCCATGAGTTCTTCAATGCTTTGCAAGGTTGAACTGAATGGGCCCTGAGAATCCAGTCTAGAGACAAATCTGTTTATTGAATACCAAGCAGATGGCAACCTCAACTACCAGCATTTGGGTACAGACCCTTTTTGTGGATCTAGCACGAAGAACAACAAACCCACAGCTTTCCCAAAAGTCCCACCAGGACCCTTGTGTACTGTTTCATCTTCTTTCCACTTTCAGTTTCTTCCAGTTATGTTTTTGGACGACCACAAGAACTCTCATACTGTCTTAATCTCTTCAACAAAGGACCTGAAGAAGGCCAAGGCCTGGCTGTTTCTGTAGCAGGAGCTAACACTCACAAGCATGTCTGGGAGTCCTCTGCAACCACATACAACCAGAAAAAAGCCTGGTTGCTTCCTGAGCACAGTTATTCTATTTATACCAAATAAATCACTCCTGGTAGGTGTTCACAGCTTTCATTCCCAGAGCCATGTTTCCTCTCTGGACTGGCCCCTCCTTTCCACAGGTGACAAACCAAAAGAGCACTGATGTTTGGTTAAAGTGGTGGGAATCCTCTGTGTGGTCTCTGTAGAGTATTTTCCCCATGTAGAGACATTCATTTATACTTCAGGTTTAGGTCAGCCACACAAATTGGGGCAGGTCTCTCTTCTCCTCAGCCACTAAACGAATCCATAAAATGGGCTGTTGACTCTGGGTTTCTGAGCACCCTGAGTCAAGAAAAAGACCACCAACAATTTGCAGCAAATGATGTGAAGTGCACATTTGAGAAAAAGGCTATTTTGCAGCAGCACGTAAGCTCTTAATGTCCTTGGGAAAAGACAACATAAAACATTTTTATTGCAATAATAAAACTTGAAACTTGCATGTGGTGGAAGGAGGAAGCAGAAAAAGGAGCCTGTGGCAAGTGCTCCTGTGATACTGCTACACAGGCTATGGGGGAGAGAAATATCAGAGGTAAGAGACGTATGTCCCAGAAGTGGCTGCTTGGGAATAACCTTCTAGGAGTTCTTGGGAATCCAGGACATTCATTGAAATCCACAACATTCTTCTCATAGAAAATTGTGCCATTTCAAAGGTCTTTTTCTTCATCCTTTATCAGGTGACAAAAGCAAATGTTTGGGAAAAAAAGAAACAACGTATGAGGCAAAAAGTTGAAGACTATGTTTTGGTAAAATATTTTGTCATCTTGAAAAGTCCTGTTTATTCTATCTTTTTAATCTTTTTGTATTAATTTAGATTGGTTCATGTTGCCTTGAGTTTCATACACAAATGCCTGATGACTACAAATAGATTTTGTAACATGGCCATCTAGGTTTTAGAACAGTCACATAATTTTATTTTACATTTAGGATAATTAAGGACAGATGCTTCTTAATACTAATGCAAATATCCTTTTTCTGATTTTTTCACCCTAGTAACATTCAATCTGTTCATCTTATCCTGGAGTAGTTTGATAATTCACTATTTTTCCTAGTTAAATTCCCTGAAAAACCTAAAATGAAAACTGGATACTGTTCTGCAACCTGACTTCAGGCTAAGGGGCTGGGAGCACTGCAGAAGAGTGGCTGCTTGTGGCACAGTATTGAGAAGTTTATTCATCCCTCAGAGTCACCGTAACAAAAGAAAATGATGCAAGGATGCAGGAGGGGAAAATGTGAATCTTAGGCAGGAGACTCAGTGTTTTATGGGACTTCTGCTGGCTAAGATGTGACGTGTAATAGCTCATCCAATGTTGGGAACTTGCCATGGACCCAAAGGTTAGTGTGTGTAATGGGAACAGGGGGAAGTGATGGGGTGTACCAGATTCACCCAGATTAACTTGTTCCCTTTTCCAGAACATTTTGGGCTTCAAACACTGGATCAACATCCTCATGCCAAGGTAGATCTTCTTTAGAGTTACCACCTTCTCCCATTCCTTTTTAAGACCCATCACTCCACTTTTCAGACACATTTATTGCAGCCAAGCTGAACTGCAACACGTTTCCTCGGTGTGGAGACAATGTGTAGATATGTATTTCCATTGTAAGTTAACAGAAACTCTTTCATAGCCAGACCTACTGCAAGGGTTGCAAGAGACAGCATAGGCCTGGGGTTTTGGGTTGGGTTGGTTTTCATTGGGGTTGTTTTTTGTCGTTTGATTGGGTTTTTTTGATTCATCTTCTTTCCAGGATTGAACTTCATAACCTTTCAAGAGTTCACATAGACATGCACATTCGTTCATTTCTTCCCATCTTGATGGGAAGATGAGGACTACTGGGGTGGTAAGACTCATGAGTTTTTTCAGCTGAGGATAATGTAGCTTACTCTTAAAGACCCCTTGTTAAAAATAAGCCACCTTCCATGTGGTTCTCCTACACATGGAAACCAAATCCTTTCCCTGCTCAGCCGCCTGAGATTCATTGTGGGTGAGAGTGTTTACAGTGCTTGGTATAAGTATCTTCACTTGAATGTCAGCCAGGGACCCTGTTAAGTCAACAGGAGTTATTCCCATTGACTCCAGTGTCCTCTAAATGAGCCTGAAGGTGGTGGATATTTCAATACTTTATTGTGTGTAAGCATGATTTTGCAGTTAAAGCTCTGATGTGGATAGAGCAGAGCCATGTCTGGTCCCTAACCTGGATGGTTTAGGCAGAGACATTTTGACAGCTCATTGGGAATTACCAAAAAAATACTTTAATAATAATAATATTAGTAATAGTCGTAGCAGTAGTAGTAATAATAATAATAATAACAATGATGATGATGATGGTAAGTTATTTGGGTGACTCGGAAAGTAAAACTACTTGTTGCTTAATTCAGAATATTTAATTACTTTTACACTGCAGAATTTTATTCTCTTTTCTCAAGTGAATAAATCTTCTTTGGATACACTATTTGTGTCTTCCCATCTTAAAACTCAATCTCAAACAATTTAAAGAGAAGGCAAAAAAGTGCTGAGAACTATAGCAGATTGGCATTTTACCATTCAAAACTAGTTTATTAAGGGAAAAAAAAAAAAGCAAACCCCCACATATTCTGGGACACTGAAGCACACTGTATGATTCATTTCAATTCTTTGAGTTTTGAAAGATCCAAAAGTGAGCTGCCAGGGTTTCTGCTAAATGACATATTTCCCTTTTCTTGAAACATGAAATGTTTTCTCCTGATGGCATTTCCAGTATTTTAAAAAATGCTTCTACATAATTTGGTACAACCCAGGATGGTTTTCCTAGAACTGCAAGTAAAGAAAGCAGCTTTCCTAAGGCTTTATATCTGCTTAATATGTGACTTTGTTGTCTCAAAGACGTAAGTTTTTCTGAAGTTTCTCCTGTGGTTGGGACATTTTCAGTGACCCTCTCCTCTCTGTATTCTTTTTACTTAATGTTTAAATCAATTTCTGAGTATTCATGCTGTTTAGAAGACAATGGGCTCTTGACCTTTCTTCAGCCCTGTGGGTGTTATCCTAAAATACAGAAGAGACACAGTTCATGATGTTTTTGGTTTTTCTCCCTTTATTTTGTTATAACTTGCCTATAAAGCAGGGTTTCTGCAAATCTAAACTTAGAAAGAAAAACATACACGCTCTGGCAAAATCGAACAAATCTAACTGTGATGGGAGAACCCCAGTGGCTCTGGCCATAAAACATTTCAGAGTTCAGGAGTTTAGCCCTACAAATGTACACGTGGTCTATGAAGCAATAACAGTGAAACAAAACCAATGAACAGGCAAAACTCCCACTTCAACACCTGTGGTTGTAACAGATCCCTTCAATCAGCTGACTCTTGTGTAGATCTGAACCGTTCTTGGTTCAAGTCAGAGAACAACCTGCCCATAACTCTTGAGTGGACTCAGGACTCTTCTTGGCCCTTCTAGGTTTTGTTCTTCATCTCCATGAGCAGCTGTAGGGTCCTGCACCTGGCAAGAAAGAACCCCAAGCACCAATACAGGTTAGGGGTGGATCTGCTGGAAAGCAGTTCAGAGGAGAAGGATCTTGGAGTCCTGATAGGCAGTAAATGATCCATGAACCAGCAGTGTGCCTTTGCTGCTAAGAAGGCCAATGGAATCCTAGGTTGCATAGAGAAGAGTGTGACCAGTAAGTTGAGGGCGGTCATTCTCCCCTTCTACTCTGCCCTGGGGAGGCCACAGCTGGAATACTGCATCCTGTTCTGGGCTCCACAGTACAAGAGAGACAGGGAGCTACTGGAGAGAGTCCAGAGGAGGGTGACAAAGGGGGATTGGGGCATCTCTTTTGTGAGGAAAGGCTGAAAAAGCTGGGACTTTTTAGCCTGGAGATGAGAAGGCTGAGGGGAGACTTTATCAATGTATATGAGTATCTAAATGGTAGGTGCCAGGAAGATGAAGACAGGTTCTTCTCGGTAGTTCCCAGTGTCAGAACAAGGGGCAATGGGTACAAGTTGGAACATGGGAAGTTCCATTTAAATATGAGGAAAAAACTTCTTTACAGTGAGGGTGACAGAGCCCTGGGACAGGCTGCCCAGGAAGGGTGTGGAGTCTCCATCTTTGGAGATATTCAAAACCCACCTGGATACAGTCCTGGGTAAAGTGCTCTAGGTGATCCTACTTCAGTGAGAGAATGGGACTAGATGATCTCTAGAGGTGCCTTCCAACTCCAGAAATTCTGTGATTCTGTTATTCCATCCCCTGGTGCAATTCAGGGAATGAGACTCTGGAGGACTCAGGGACTGAATTGCACCAGATCCAGGCTATAATAGCACAGAGGCAACATACTTTGTGATTTCCACACAAAAGATTATACATGAAATTGTCTCTACAGCATTATGTTTTCTCAAATGTAATCTTGGAGGAAGGGCTGGACTTACCAAAGCAACTCAGTACAGCTGGAGAAATTATCTCATTTGAATTCAGTAAAGCCATGTTTATGTAGTTCATACAGACTCAAAGACATCCTCTGCTTAAGAAGAAGAAATATTACATTCCAATGAAGTACTTGTTTTTCTTCAACTCAGCACCTCTTTATAAAGTGTGATTTTATTTAATATTTTAATTAACCTTCAGAATGAACCATTCTTTAAAATAAATGGGAAATGGAAATAATTTCAGTGTTTCATAAAGGAAAAGTTTATTTCCTCTTCATAAAACAACTTTTCTTGTGAGAAGTATTTGATTTAAAGGTGGTTTTTTTTCTATCCATATAAACACATAACTTACCCCAGCTGTATTTAGATGGGCTGTTTTGTGATTTGTGCTAAAATTTCAATTTCCATACACAGAGTAACATTTTCAAGTAACTATCCTTGTAAGATCATAGCAGAAATGGCACATAGTGTTTGACATCCTCACACTCAAAGTGAGCATTTAGAGCTTTGAAAAAGGAGAGGATTTTTTTTCACCCACCATCTCTAGTTTAAGTGACACCATGTTTGGAATATCTGGGCTGTGTTCCAGCTGCTCCTCCAGGAGGGCACCAGTCTCCCATAGGTCCTCTGTCCCACCTTGTATTTCCACATCTATCTCCTGAACACCCTTGAGTATATAAAATGTCAGTAGGCACAGCATTCGAGGTACCTGAAAGCCTGTCCATATCACCACTATTGTAGGTTTCCTCCTGTTGAAAAATCATAAATATTTGCTTAATTTATAAATTGGAATCTTATTTTCCCATAAAACCTTACAAAATTCTCAACTCATGTTCCCACTTTTCTTCTCTCCCAATTTCAAACCTGATTTCCTGTACCCCATAGTATATAACTTAATAGAAAATATAAACATATGGGATTTTTTTGAGCTAGAAGAATGTACTGATATGTGAGCACATGCAGATCCCTTGTAAACATACACAGCAAGGCAATCCCAGCAAAACCAAACCAAACCACTAAATGCACTGGAGGGTTACATCCCAGAATACCCTAGTCTGACTATGACTTCCATTTGGGAACGCATAACTTTGTTTCCCCAAGTTGCTGGATACCATATCACAACCCAAATGGACTAGGAGACTTGGAACTGCAGCCTAGCATGGATTCCTGCTAATGAGAATAGATTTTAACACACAAGGGGCTGGAGCATTTGCCTGTCTGGTAGGAACCAGGGACTGACCTGATGTTGTGACTGTCCATGTGTTTCTGTACCTGTGTCTGTGAGCAGGTGTCCAACCTTTCCACTGGAGTAGGGCTTTTCTGACCAAAGCAGCATTCCAGCAGCAAACACCTACTGCCCTCACAGGATCCACATCTTCACTTCATTCAATGGATACCTGTTGTGCACCAACCAGAAGTGGTTTCTCTGATGCACCTTATGAAACAATCAGCTGCTCCCTATTGGTGACAGCCAGAACAGCAGGAACCACCAGTATCTGTCTTGGAAAGCTTTCACATGAAGTTCTTTCTTTCTCCTGCAGCCAGGGGAAAGAGGAAGAGTGAATTGAAAGGTTTACTTTGGAGGAAAGCAGATTCCCAGACCCTAAGCTGGGGGTGATTGAAAGCTGGTGTCAATGGTGAAGTTCTTGGGGCCTTTTCCAAATGACTTGAAGGATGCAATCCTCAGTCCCACTGGAAAACAGTAACAGCAGGACTACAGGACTTGAAGTTGTTAATTCCAGATGTTAAACTGAAAACAAACCAAACAACAACAAACAAACAAACAAACAAAA
>NW_009951914.1:376496-381801 GCF_000747805.2 Chaetura pelagica | reverse complement strand
AGCATTCACCATAACTCTATGAGTATTGTGTCTGACTCTCGCTCACCACAACACACGTGCCTAAAAAGTCAGTTTGCAAAGTAGAACTTTATTAACAAACATTTGAAACAAAAATAAAAATGAGACTTTCTGAATTGAGCTGTCATGCTTAGGACTCTAATCAATCAGACCCATGATATCTCAATAGGATGGCACACCATCCAGGTTTTCCAGGCTGTTGCCACCAGTGGCCACTGCATCATCATACACTGATGCCTTAGGTGCCTCCAAAGGGACTGTATTTGAATTGTACAATTAATATGTTGTCTATTTTACTGTACAGCGATCGCTGGTTCTGGTCGTGTCATTCAGATAAAGTCTGAGGAACACAAGAGATGTTCAAATGAGAGAGACATGAAATCTGCTACATGGGGTTAACTCTATAAAGTGGTAAAAAGACCTAAAGCTGTTTCAGGGAGTAAAAAACACTTTCCTGCTGCAGGGCTTTCTAAATACATTTGGCTAGAGGTCTTCAAAAAATAGCTGGTTTCAATGCACATACAATTAGGCAAGTTAATTGTTTACTGCTACCAGGGGCAGCTCAATGTTAAGAAAATACTAAGATTAATTGTCTTGACGAAATTCTGATCTTCACCATCAACCATCAGTGTGTAAGTGACACGGATCTCTCAGTGGGAAAGACTTGCATCTGGCTTTAAAAAAGAAGCAGGAATTAGTATACAAGAGCTTTTTGGTTTTAAACAAACAAGAATTATTCAACCACACAGGAATTACATGTTGTCAGAGAAAATCAGAAAAAAAAGTTCCCAAGATAAAAGTTTTGTGCTAAAAGGACAGGACAACATAACTGAGAATTCTAAACAAAGGGTTTAAAATAGAAGGGTGGGCACAGAAGTGGGATTGCTCAACAATACAAAACTGAAATGTTGATCTTGTCCTGAAAACAAAGTTTGGCTACACATCCTGCCACTCTATCTGTATAATAGTTGCTTCTGAAGATGTGCACACAGATGCAAAAGCTACATTTCACAAAACAGCCCATACAAAAAATTAGGTCGCCCTTAATAATTCAAGTGAGCTGCACTGTTAGGGAAGTGCTGTAGTAAAACCTTTCATCAGAGCAAGGAAATACTTCCCTTCATTCTAGCCAAGAAAATACTATTCCATGGCTGTTAAGCAAAGAAGGGATTAAAACTGGTAGAAGTAGTCTTTGTAGAGAGCCATGAGAGCAGATGGAAGTCCTGAAGCTCACAGTTTTTGCACAGAATTCAAAACCTGTTGAGAACCTGTGAAGTGAACACATTGTGTTTCAAACACAATACTGTATCATCATTTAGCACAAAATTATGATACTTACAAACCGTCAAAACAATGACAGATATAAAATTATTTTGTGTGTGTTTCTCTCTCCAGTGCTGCTTCCATTCGTCTTTGTTTTAAACCCTGTAGGAGACAATTTAGTGAAATTTTGTTTTTACTAACGTGGAAATAAAAGCTCTAAGTCACAGAACAAAAGCATTTTTTTTGGCAATTTCTTTTAGTCCTTTACAAATCAAGAATGGCTTTTAACTCTTCTGAGAAATGAGAATGGGCAGTTCAAACAGCACAAAAGCCGAACTAGAGGTTTTCTTTATAATCAGTGGTGCTACAGACTCATTTCAAATATGTGTTGCTTCTTCAATCAAAGTACGTTAGAGCAATCCAAAACTATATACAATCTGAAGCAGGAAATTCCAAAAATAGTCTTTTGAAGATACCCCAATGGCACCAAGCCTCCCCTTTCCAACTTCCCCAATGCAGAAGGTTTCATTCTGTATTTAATTTTCATTTTTCAAAAGTGTGCAAAGGAAAACAGAAATCAATGCCAAAGACTTTTCACAACTATGATTACAGCTCCTGCTGGACCTTCACCATCACCTGAAACAATTACATTGAATAGTCTGCAAACATGAAAACAGTCTGATCCTAAATGTTGTACTACTGCTCACACTCAAAACATAGAAGACTTCTGAATAAACAACATATTCAGTTTCACTCCACCTCTCTAAGACAGAACTGGTTGTTTCAGCATGGCTATAAAACATTGGCTACAAAAGCACCTACTGGGACTCCTCCAGTGGAACAAAGAACCAACACTGACTATACATATGCACTGGCTTATGCAACTCCTGCTCATGGACAAGAACAACAATATAACCTAAAACACCCTTAAATTTAGTGTTTATAAATGAAAACAAGATCTGAAAAGCAGCCCTCCCCATCTAACTTCTTGCTGGAAACAGCAGTAGCAACACAAAAGCAAGATTAGAAAGACATTTCAAAGCAGAAGTGGCACGTACCAGGTAATACCCAGTGTGGTAACCACTCAGGTACCAGGCTATCAACATGCTCCCCAGCGCTTCGTCGTCCTCCGGAGAGTCTGGTCTCATAGGTGGTGGAGGAGGAATCAACTGAGAAATCACAAATAAAACATCTGTGTTTCAGTGGGGTATATGCCAGGTTACATAGCAACCAATTCTAAAAGATCAAAATACAAAACTGAAAAATAGGAACATATCCTCAATGCTTTCTCTGAAAAGGAGTCAGATAAGATGGTATTTTCTGAAAACTCCATTTCCAAACTTTGGAAGAAACCACATTCCTGTAGCTTGACTGTACACAAAAAGTTTTGAGTAAAGTGTTTATCTGCATCAGTGAATTGCTATTAATCAAATATAAAGTGTAGTTTCTTCAAACCATTTTCTCTTGATGTTCTTATAAATAGCTCCGTGAGACAAAAATAACTACATATCAGACCCTGTACATTATATTCTTGTAATATTTATAACCTAATGTGTTATCAAATACCCAGAAAATGCAGACTCTACCACAGAATGTGTTCCAAAAACATAGGGAATGAGGACATTTAGTTAGAAACTGTGAGATCACCAATACTCATCTCTGACACTTCCCTCCTCATCCTCCCAACACTTACCGGTGGTCCTGCTGGGAAGGGTGGGGGAAAGCAAGATGAGAACATTGGAGGTGCCCTGAATTTTGGTCCAGGCTACATTGACAAAGTTGAAAAGTGCAAATTAGAAAGAAGTTTCAGGCATTAGATTTTATATAAGATAATTACTTTAAGCCACTCAAAGAAACTGAACTAAAGGCAACACATCCCAGGCACTGAATGAAACTGCAGTAACAACACAGAGTAGCTGTTTCTCAGGAGCCTTCTGTGACTGGGGAAGTTAATCTTTCACATGTGTCACTGAGACAAACAGTGCTGAAACAGGGTTCTAGCTACTGCAAGAAATTAAAAAGTCGTGTTTTTTCTAAGTAGAAGTGGCACTCTTGCATGAAGAAACTTATACTGTGCACAGGCAAACAGATAATTTCTCTGCTCCTGTGCAGCTGGGGGCACATGCTGCCTACATTGCATTATGCTTGTGAATGTCTTCACAATGAGCTCACATAAAAATCTGCTGATAAAAAAACCCATAAAACCTTACACAGAAGTCTTGTAGAAACAGTAGTATTTAGAAAACATAATGCTGCATTCAGCTGCACTGTTATTTAGATACCTTTCACAACAGGAAAACTGAGGGGGTCTCAGTGCCCCAACTCACATGATTCAACAGAGAAGCCAGAGCTGAGAGCTGCTGTGACAGGTGGACATCAGTGCCAAGACACCCTCAGTGCCCTCTGTAGTGAAACCTATCATCTGACTAGAAAAAGTGCAGTCTGAAACATCTCAAGGGCTGTCATGAAAATCATGAAAAGCACTCCCACCATCCATGGAGCAGCATCCTGCTTCTAAATTACAGGGCAACTGCAAAGGTTGTTAGCTAGGGAGACGGGCTCTCCTCACTAGGCAGCAGCTCTGCAGAGGGGCTTTGCTGTTGCCAGGTTACTGTGAAATGGCCATCGACAGGCTGGAACATGCAGAGTTGTTTATCCATTCTGCAAATGCTGCTGTTTGTTTTCTAGACAATGACAAACATCCTCCTCTTGTTTCAGAGTGCAGACATCAGGCTTAAGAAGGGCATATCAATTATTTCAGATAAGACTGAGCTTACCCTTTCTAGGCCTGGGACTGGTGGTGGTGTGTGGAAAGGTAGGTTTTGAGGGGAGAATCTTGCTTTTGTGCAGTTGTTTTTGCTGCGAGGTGACTGGAAAGATTTTTCACTTTCGTCCGTTGAATACGGAGCCTCATTTTCATTCTGGAGGACCAAGACATTTTTTGTGAGATACACTGAGCAGAACAGCAAGCAATTCTAGTGTCAAAAAATTTGGAAAGCCCCATCTGCATCCTTCCCTCTCTCTAGCCCTCCCAGTCCTACTAAAGAAGGATCTTATAAACCTCATCTGCTCACCATTTTACCTATGTTATCTTTCACTCCTGAACTTCGTGTTGCCTCCTCCCTCTACTCCTTGCTGAATTCAAGAAGGAAGGGGGCACTTTCCTTCCCTCCACCAGCTCGTGTCCATCCCCAACGGCACAAAGTATTGATTCTCAGTCTGAACACCACAGTGGTACCAGAAAGAATGAGAAAGTCAACTCTCCCACTTTCCTCTTCAGAAGAATGAGAAAGTGCTCCTCCCAACCCCAGAAGGCCCCATCCCATTTACTGTTTCATCACTGGCTGGAGGAAGGAGATCAGCCAGGTTCTGCTCCTCCTGGTTCCCATATCCTGTGTAAGTGACAACACATGTGCCTCTCTTCTGATTGATGGAGGCAATAGTTGCTAGGTATGTGTTACCATCCTCAGACCAGACAGCATTACAGCTGTCACCAACTTTCCACTGCAACAGAAAGAAGAGAGGCAAGTCAGCACCTGCACCAATGATCAGGGAAAAGCTGTTTCTAAACCATTTGTTGTCCCAACCATGAGAAAGATGATTCCCACCCAAAACGGTTTTCCTTGGTATTTAATGAAATTGATCACTGAAACCTATAAGCAAGGTTTGTAAGGCTGCCATCCCCCCATCCCAAGGCACTGAAAAAGATAGTTCTGAGGTACAACAGGCAGCAGCACCACACAACAAGCAGCAGCACAACAGGCAGTAGGACCCCACCAGCATCCACAGGCGACCCAACCTGTTTCGAAAGCCCTGTACTGCTCTTTTTCCTATTTCTGTTCTTTTTATTGTTTTTCTTTTTCATCCCCAGGTGCTGCTCCTGCTTGTCTGTGGGCTCCGAGCACTCTCCATTCTTCAGGGCGTTCTGCGGGGACAGACAGGAGGGGAACGATCCCAGCCGGCCCGGCAGCCTCAGCCCGGGCTCCGCCAGCCCCGGCCCCCCCCTTACCTTGAAGGAGGCCAC
>NW_009951914.1:369567-375689 GCF_000747805.2 Chaetura pelagica | reverse complement strand
ACCTGTGCAGATCTGACCTCGTGTCACCCACTCGGCACCCGGTGCCCAGGCCTGTCTGTAAAGCAGCCGCTGCCTTTTCTCGCACCGTGTTCTTTCTCTGCAGGCTGCCTTAAGGACCAATTTTAAATAACTCTAGTGATGCAGCAGTTTTAGTATCTGCTTAAATCTGCAGCTCATTAACTTCATGCCTGCAGCTTCTCCAATAGTATCAGTAGTAGATCCAGGCACTTGGGAGAGTCCACAACTCAGCAGGCATCTCCCACAGTGCAGACTTCCCTCTGCAGATCACATGGCATATAGTAAGCATTTCTGACATTCTGACATTTATACTTATTACACTTACCTCCTTATATTGCGTTTCTCCACAATTCTCTCTATTCCTGGTAACTTCTTAGAAATCAACTGATCATCAAACATAACCATTGCAGATTAGACCATAGTGCATGCAAGATTTTATTGTAAAAATAATTTAGGATGAGATTTACAGTTGAGACCTCTGCAAGGTGAAGCACATTTTACAAGGGTGTTCCATTCTAAATGAAGGTGTACTTCATGAAGTAAGACAAAATCTGGTCTAACTGTAGATTCAGAAATTGTTCATGGAACCTTCAAGTGCAACAACAAACGCACCAAAAGCTGGAGAAAAGCTATTGCTTGGTACAACTGGTACAATTATTCATATGCATGCAGAAGAGCGTAGTCAGTTTTGAAACAGCACTCCAGACAACTAAGATTATGCTAACCAGAAAATACTCTAAACTAATGCTAGTTGAACAACTAGATGTTTCATCCATTCATGGCCAGAGAGCTTTCTGAATGATCTTCCAGGCCCTCCTGCTTCAATGGTGCGCTCAGCTCATTTTGCTCCTGTCTGCAGAGACTTCCTCTCATTTGCTGCTTTTTGCTTTTGCTGCATAATTTCAGAGTCTCTGTGAAGAAAAAATGCTGTATTTCAAATACTGGTTCACTGTTTTTCTAAGTCTCCTCCAGCTTATTTTTGTCCTTTAGCAACCCCCACTTCAAGAAGAGAAAAAGATTAGTGTAGAACTTCTCAGCCATAAGCACTCTGCTTCTACCACCCTATTGTTTTTTTTCAGTACAGTGCCCCATGAGGTGGACAAGCTACTTGATCAGCAGACCTTGTAAGATTATTTTAGATTTAAAAGGACATAATGGATCAAGAAAGTATTACACAATCTTTCCCTGCTTCCACCAGATAAAAAGCTGTTCAAAAGTAGTAAAAGCCTTCCAGGTCTTAAAAAAATAAACCTGTTTAACAAGGAGATACAATATACATTGTGTCACCTAAGACACTAGATCCTTTCTGACCCATTTCCCTTTCCTATTTTGCCCAGTCATCTCACTGAGCTACGTTAGATCTTACCTCTGTTTTCTCTGAGAAGCAGACAAACTATCCTCTTTCCTTTTTCCTTTGTGGTTCTCCTGAGTCTTCTTCAGGTTCTTTTGGCGGGCAAGTTCACGCTGGTTCCCACCTGAAAGATAATACATAGTTTATACAGTTAGTACCACTTTTTACACAGTTTCTCTGTGTAGAAGTGTGATACAAAGGTGGTAAGGTTTGGCTCCATCTGTAGAGCTGGTATGGCTCTACAGAACCTGCCATCCAGCCTCCCCTTCAGTGCACAGTGGGAGGGCATGAAAGGCTGTCAGTTACTACATTTATATTTTGATAGGCCATGGCCAAGAGATCATCAGAATCTCTTCCAACATTCCTTCCAGAAACACAGTGCAGTTTTGCACTGAAGACTGATGGCAGACCATCCCACCAGCAGCCTGGGCAAAACGGCAACAGTGATTACCCACAGAGGAGCCATCCTCTCTGTCTCAAACAGATTCCAGCATCCAATATAGAGTACAAATTAGTTTTAGTCTGAAAGGACACCATTAAAATGATGGCAGCTTCCATGAGTTTATAAACTTCCCTAAAACTCTTCCCAAGGCCTTTTAAGAAAACAGAAAGGAAATGGCTATAAGTCTTGGGAATCCAGAAGCATCATCCACCTGCTTTCAGTCTACAGTGCTGCCATATAAAATCACTGACAGATTCCATCATATCCCATGGTCAAACACCACGAACTTTTGAAGTCTTGCTTGTACTTAGCAATAGTTAGGGCACTTTTATTTGTAGAAGCCACTAAGAAGATGACCAGCATAGTTAATACTATGGAAACTTTGGCTTTACTTTTTACTGGATAAAGTCCTCAAACTACTTAACACAGGATTCATAAGGTATTATTGGGTACTCGTACCCCAGAAGCTCATCGAGCACAATGAAACGTTGAAGTTGCCTTACTCTGGGAACCATGAAAGTACAAGAACACACAGAACCCAGATTTAGCCAATTTCTGCTCTAAGGCAGCTGGCACGTATGCAGTATGAGACTAGGGCAGCTATGGAACTTCAGCCCAATTTTCTTTACCTACCATATACTTCAGAGCCCCTTGCAAAAGTGGGGCTCGCAAAACTGAGGTTAATACACAACCAAAACTCCATCCCCTTATCAATACACCATTTTCAGAATAAAATGCCTTTCCACTTCCCCAGAACAGGTGCCTGCACATGTCTCTGCACAGCGTGGACAGCCCTATTCTGTTCACATGCAAGAGGATTTTCATGCTACTGAAGGAATTAGCAAACAAGCATTCAAGAAGGTTCCTTCCATGTACTATTATGGGCTTCTGTTCTTACTTTTCCACGCAGGCTTTTTAGATGTAATTGCAAACCAACATCTGTAGTTTTCAGTCTTCCTTATTTTATGAGTTTTTCTATGCAGGTGATCCCTTAACACAGCAGCAAGGACACAGTTACTGTTGTTCCACCTATTTTGCTTGTGATGGACTGTTACATCATTCAGTAAACTACACTCTACTAAGGATGTGGCCTCGAAAGTTTGTTGTTTGTTGTTCCGGTTTTCTAAATCAGGCACAGCACTTAAGCATGGCCTTATCAAGTACTTCAGCTCACTTTCAACAAAAGTGAGAAGAGTAACATTATACAAAGACACTAAACCACATCACCATTACCAGTGCAGAGGACACCCCTTCGCGGCACAGCCAGCTTTCTCCAGGACTACCAACCCCCTAAACTGCTGGCAAGGTAGACATGCTACCTTTCTGATTAGATAACTTTCCTGAAAGCATTACATCAAAATTATCACAAGAAAACTGCTGGTCAGAGCAGATGCAGTTCTCCATCTAAATGCTAAGGGTCTCCTTATGGCAGTTCTTGTCTGCTCTAACCTGCCAGAGGTTGTTCACTTGCTTGGTACCTCTTCTTGCCCTGCTTCTTTTAGACTAGAAGTGCTCCAGATAGACTAGGCACAGTCACTTCAGCTGTTGAACAAACACAGTCACATTTTTTGAACTTCAAAAATTAAATGTCCACCTCCCTGTAGTTGCTTTTGTGCCTCTTTTCAGTCTCTCTGCAGTCTTAAGTCCACCTATGCCATCTTTCAATCTCAAAGGCAGATCTCTCAAATTTTGAGGTGTCTGTAACTTCAGGTATATGGAAGCAGTTTAGGACTAGGTCAATTTTAAACAGCAACCTTCTGAGCTGAGCCACAGCTTTGTACTCATGCCATTTCTGAGCTGATATTGGTATCTTGCATGTCAACAAGTAGACAAAAGCAGCCCTGCAAAAGCTGTATTCTTCACACCAGCACATGTACCATCTGGCCAGAGAACCAGAGGCCCAGACAAGACAGCCTACTGCAACTATTGCTGCTTCCTGAGAGCTGCTCCTGCCTTCAACTGTGACAGGACATCAAGTACAACCTTTTGAAAGAGCTAAGAGAACTCCATCTTCCTCACTAGCATTCAGTGAGAGTCTGTCCTCAGAGCCCATGTAGAAGAAGGGCCATTGTTTGTTCAGGAACTGAAGTAAAACAGCAATCTATCTCTAGTAGTACTGGTGTTGATTAGAACTTGATGACTCATGAGCAGATGATACATTCCTGGCTATAAACGGTTCTTGAGTGCTCAGGAGGCATGAGTGTCATATGAACAAATTAGCAGCAAGTAAACAGCTCTTTTGTGGTTCTTGAAGAAATGAAATACCTTCTTTTATCATGAAGAAAAAGAGGCAGGAAGTCCAAACACACAGTTATAGTCAGAACTCATACACCCGAACCATATGCACTCCATCCCTTCCAAGCAAGCATTGTGCAGGATGTCTGCAGTTATTCCACAGACATGGTAAGAGTGTAAACTTCAGAATCAAACTGAACAGCCTCAATTAAAAGCCTGGCTGCCACTTCTGCACAGGAAAGCAGAGCAGGTAAAAAAGTAAAGCAATACAGTATGCACACCAGGCATACAGAGCAAGCAACCATTTGAAAATAAACTTACTTTTACCATCCCTGCTTCCAGGTAAATGTTGCCTAGGACTGTTTGGCCCCAGTACTTCACCTGGGATGCTGAATGAATATCCTAGGATACCCAAGGGAGCAGGTGCTGTTCCCCACATTCTGTAACATCAGCCTGTATCTCCCAGGAGGTGTGGTCCATTCCTGAGAGAAGACATTTCAGCTTCCTGTGTTGTGAAATTCAAGCATGAACTGCCATATAAAGGCAGTTCACCCCTTCTGCATACATCTACCCTCGTGCAGGCGTAACATGAAAGAAGCTGAGCATTCAAACACTGTTCAGACACGTATTTGCAGTGGGCGACTGCAGCAAGCTGTGTGCCCCTTTCCTGCCTCACACACACACTCACTCTTGGGTGCTTTCACCTCCCTCAGGCTCATCCCTAGGTGGCCTGGACCAGGGCCTCAAGCATTGAATCTTACAAAGAAAAATATAAATGATTCAGATGGTACAGCAGAAAAGCAGCTTGAGCCGGGTGCCTCCAGATAGGGACCCAGGAGAAAGATTTCAGTGAGCAATCCATGCACCTTTTTGGTCCAACGGTGGTTTCTGGTTTGGGGTCCTCTAATACCCATTAGATTCCTTCTCTGCCTCCAGACAGGGTGTTGTTACCCTGTCGAGCTGCAAGTTGTAGCCTCCTTATCTTCTGTTTTTTTTCACTTCTTGAGCACCTGCTCGAAGGCAGAGCCTGGGAAAGTGAAATGTCCTAGACTTAAGGTAAACATTACTTCGCAAAAACTAAACCATCAGTGTGTTTTCAACATTGTTCTCATGCTAAACCCAAAACATAGCACTGTATCAGCTGTCAGGAAGAAAACTAACTCTATCACAACCAAGAGCAAGTTCTAGGTGAAAGTTCACCTTAGCTTGTGGCCTAAGGCTTCCACAAATCTAGCTACTCATGCTAAGTAAGAAATGCTAAACAAACAGCATACCAAACTGCACAGCACTCATGTTAAACTGCAGTATTTCTTAACAGCTTAGGCATCCCTCTCCTTGTCTGCCTCTCCAGGTCAGATGACTTAGTTCAACTTGCTCCTGCTCTCCCAGTTCCAAAATCCAGTTGTTCTTGAAAAGAAAGATAAGCAAAAGACCTCTGAACAGTGCTGGAACAAACAGTAATAATCTCTGCTGTAAGGAGATCAAATAAAATGGCAGTAAGGATTGGCTAGTAAGGTCATAAACCCTGGAGATCTTTCTGAGCAGCAAAGGATCTAATCACATGTTAGAACTTAAAAGCAAAAGTGCCTGCATCCATGTCCCAAAATTAGAATGAAAAACTAAACAAAGAAATGTCATGCAAGCTCAAAGCAGCAATGGAACACAAGTAACAACAAGATTACTAGTAAAGCACAACTTCTACTCCTCTACTATTTCAGATACTTTATTAAACTAGGTAATCCTAAAATGAAATGCTATCATTCTGCTATTCTCAGGTGTGGGAAACTGTGCCTCTGTTTATCCTAAGCTATGTTTAATTTAGTACCACGCAGAACTAGGGCAAAAAAAAAAAATCAACAAACCCCACACACCTGTCTCTCACACTCAAAGTCTGATCTGTGCATAAACTGTTGTGATCCATCTACATTTCCAGGTACGTATTTTCAAGTGGGAATGTAAAAGGGCCTCCTCAATGAAACACAGGCTGGTTCTGTGTTGTCAAGCACCACACGCAGAAGCCAAACCAGCAACTCCAGCAGCGGGAAAAGCCAGAGTGTTCTAGGTTTGGTTTGCAGA
>NW_009951914.1:315663-368713 GCF_000747805.2 Chaetura pelagica | reverse complement strand
GGGTTTGGGGCCCTTCGGGGGGGGCCCTGGGGACGTGACGGCGACGGGCGCTCCGGTGACGCTTGTTGTCAGGGCCTGTCGCCTCCTGCTTGACACGGGCTGGGTTTGGCGTTGTCTGGGCCGGGAGACTCGCCGAGGTATGAGCTGCTCCGCCCCGGGGCGCCCGGTGGCGGCTCTTGGGTGTCTGACGCGTTTTTGCAGCCTAAGCACAAACCTGCGCGCCTTTGCTGCGGTTGCACTGCAGGTGCTTGGGTTAATACACAAGTTAGGACTGCAAAGGAGGGGCCTGTTGTGGTCTGGGACTCAGTTTCTCTGCTTTTTGTGGTTCTCTGGTGATGCAGCAGCAGGGAGCTCCAGTTTGCTGTGCAGAGAAAGATTCTTTGCGCTCTGTAGCTGCGTGGCTTTGATTTTACTGTCTTACAGTGCTTCCTCTTTTGTATTCACTTCTTCATGTATTGGCGAGTGAGAACTGTCTGGTTTGTTTGTTCTTGACTCTTTAAGTCCTTTTTATTGCAATGGCAATGCATAATACGGTTGGTCCTACGACTAGTCCTTTGGGACCTCTGCTGTGTATTAGCCCAGGCTGGCTGCTGTAAGCCACACAGCTGCTTCCTTCCTTCCGTGCTGGGATGGGCAGAGGATTGGAAGAGCAAAAGTGCAAAAGCTCACAAGGGGAGATACAGACAGTTTAGTAGTTAAAGCAATCTGCAGGAAAGCAGGGCTTCATGCACATGGTGATTACTTGGGAAAGCAAACTCCATGACTCTGAATGTCCTCCATTCTTCCTTCCTTCAGGTTTTATTGCTTAGCATGACATCATATAGTCTGGAGTATCCCTTTGGAGTTTGGATAGGCTGCCCTGGCTGTATCCACTTGCAGCTTCTTGTGCACCCTCAGCCTCACCACTGGGAAGGCAGTGTCAGAAGCAGTATCTAAAACACAGGTGTGCTCTGCACTCCCAGAGTTGCAAATCTGAAGCATAACACCACGTGAGGTCCTGTGAAGGAAATGAGCTCTATCCCAGCCACAAGTAGTACAGACCACTCCTTCAAGACATTTTCTCCATCTGATAATTGCTTCTCAGAACAACCTCTCACTGAGGCATCTTGCATCAATACATCTGTTCTTTTAGTTGAAACTTGTCCTTGAAGACATAATACAAGATCTTCTGACAGTTTTCTGCTTCCTCTGACTAGAAATTGAAGTATCAGACTAGTTGGCAAAGCATATCATAGTAAACCCATGCTGCCTTTTTGTTTATAAAATATGTGTTCCAGAGGTCAGATTACCTGATCTCCTGTTATCCAATACCTTTTTCATAAATGAAGATGTATTTGAAATTTGAATACATTTCAATTATGTGGTACTGTTGCTGTTTTCAGCAAATTTGTTAAAGATTTTTGTTCATAGTTTAGTGGCTGGGTCAGTGAAATCTAATGAGTTTCTAAACTAGACACCACTGCTATTCTGAAAGGCAGAATATTCTTGGGATCTATTCACATGGCTCTTTCCATATTACAGGCTTATTAAGTATTTTCCTTAATAAATATGGAAAATTACCTGGTGTACACATCCACAAAACCACATCCTGCTGTTTTAAAGAAAAATTAGAGCAGTTATATGAAATCCAAGACTGTGATGGAAGATGTTCCTGTTGAATTTAGCATACATACATCTTCAGTTTGCTGATGCATTGAAACCTGGGGCACATGGCTAGCAAAGACCTTTTTTGGAGAAATGCAGGTTTGGAAAACTATACACTTGAGACACAGGGACAGTGGAGTGCTGTGGTGGGTTCCATAGCTCAGCTAGAGTGAGAAGTTAGTATTCAACAAAAAAATGCTAGGAGACTCAGGGGAACTTTTGGTCCTGGAAGCAAGTAGAAAAGGCACAGGTGAGAGCTGCATCCTTTTCTCCCCCATTTGGTCACCCTGAATTCCACTGAAGAGCTGTTTTTTAAAGTGTTTTGTTGCTTTTGAAGGCGTATAACAACCAAATTAGAGAGCAGGCCTGGAGGTTTATTTCAGTGTAAGCCATATTAGCTTCTTGGCACAGTATCTCTCTAGATGATGCATTTTAAAGATTGGTGGCCTGGCTGTCTCTAAAAGCTTTAGGAAGAGTGGATTTGAGGGAAGTCTCACAATTTGTCTTCCTGACTGCAGTAATTGGTGACATGCAGCACAATGTATTTGTTGTGTGGTCTGCAAAAAAAGTAATGGCAAATATGAAAAGATATGATGTATTTGTTCTTCCAGTCTAGGGCATTTCTTCGTAGCTGTGCAAACCTGTAACTGTAGTGTCAGTAACTTTCTTTGCTTCTTAAATGCTGGGTGGGTTATATTGATTATCAGGGAAGTGAAAATTCTCAGAGCAAAAGATTATTTTTTTTAAATACAGTTTCTGCTAAGTTGTATTTCACTGCTCAGAAATCTGGTGGGCCGTTCTGATTAAAAACTCCACAAAACACAGGAGTTAGGGAGGAGATGAGCAAATAATTACTTTCCACTGCTTCTTGCTGTACAAAAAAGAGTGTGTTGAATGAACCTTGCAAGGATCTCATATAAACACACATACAGGCACCACATAGTAAGGCTGGTGAACTCCTTGCTGAGGGATGTTCAGTGTACTGAAAATGTTTATGAACGCACAGTGTGGGATAAATTGATGTAGAAAAGTCTGCCATGGCTGTTAAATGTGAAAACATCACCTGTAGCACTTGCCTAAGTCACAGTAGTTGCAGAGGATTTGGAAAAGTTTCACTGCTTCACACTTTTCTTACATTCCTTCAGAGGCATTTTGTTCTGACTGTTTCTGAAGATGGCCAAGTGAAAGATGGGTGGGGTTGTCCTTAGGTACAGAAACAAGGCATAGTTCCAATGTAAAATTAAAAAACCTCTTGATGACTCAGTTGTAGTTCTGCTGCTGTCTTGCTGTGAATGACAGCCAAGGAGCCAAATACTGGTGAAGTCTGCAAAGTTAGGAGGTTGTAAGCATTTTGCTTGCACTTGAAAAATTATTTCTGTGTATAGGATCAAAACATAGTTAAATAGAAAGCTTTCCAGGGAAGCTGGAAGTTGTTGGTTCTAAAAGGCAACTTCTGGTTAAGTGTGAGCAGTAGAGTAGCAGTAGTAAGTAAGAGCATCTGGCTTCACTGCTGAAGGCTCTTTTTTAATTCATAGTTTACATATCTTCTGCTTCCAAACATACAAAAGAATGTTCAGATTGATTTATTGTAATAAAAAATAATCAAACTACTTGTTCCATATAGCCTTATTAAAATGTTTTTAGTATGTCACCTCTTGTGTTGTGATGTTTGATATTTTCAGCTGAAAGAGGGGTAGGGGGAGGAACATGTGATGTTAGCATTATTGGTCATGTAGCTTGTAACAGTAAAATTAATTAATAGTAATAGAAATAGAAAATAATGTACCAGTTCTTATAGCTGATTATCTTAGGAGGAAGTACCACCTACAGGTTGGTCCTAGTGTGGCTTCTTGCATATAACTGAATTTTTCTATAGAACTGGGATTATATTCAGTGGTACGTAAACATATCTTGAAAGTGTGAGTTACAAATTTGTCACTGTGAAGTATTTCAGAATACTCTTATATTTTCCAGCGATGACAAGGCTAATAGCTCAAATGATGCTGGAGAATCTAGTAAGCCTGCAGAGATGCCTACGCCGAGAAGAAAACGGATCTCCACCATGCCAAATCTTCTTAAACCCAGAGCTGGACCTTCATCTGCTCAGTGTCCTGCATCTAAACTACAGAGGCGAGCATCACAGGCTCCTGATGAAAGTGCTTCACCTCAGAAGGATTCCTATCCATCAGAAGAGAGTAATGTTGAAAGTTCTTTGAAGTCTCCCATGCTGCCAGAAAAGAAAACACCTGTGCCACAAGTGCCACAGTTTTCCCCACTTAAAAAGTTGGTGAACAAAGAGCAAACTGTAGGTGTAGCTGCTCAAAGAAATGACAACACCTTGCAGAAGAGTGTACCCTCACCACTCAAAGAGAGACCAACACAGGAAGGATCAGGGATACAGGAGGAGAAACTACCTGTGAAACCTGCTCCTGTGAAAGAGAAACGAATGTGTTCTGACCGTGAAAGGATCCTCAAAGCTCGGAAGTTAAGAGAAATGCTTAAAGAAGAGCTGAAAAAAGAGAGGATGGTAGGTCTGGGTTGAGCAGTGCTGATCTGGGAAGGGCAAAGACAAGTGATTCACCCAACATTTGTTACTGCTTTGCAGTGGTGTTTTCTGATTGTCATAAGCCACCTCCTTCTAGTAGTCTGCGATATGTCATAAGTCTGTATGGGCTTAGCCTGTTTGTAAGCAGTAGTAACATTGTGTTTCCTCATAATACAGATTTAATGAGAAATTGTATATTTTTTCGTTTTATTAGACCCACAATCCTTTTTGACAGGAGACCTGCTATTATAGTCAACATTTCAAGTTCAGAAAGTTTCATATTTGGTAATACAATGGAGAGCTCTGCTTTAAGAAGCTTTTCAACTTGATTGTTGACTGAGTTTTGTGATTTTTTTTTTTTAATTGCTTTTCACTTTTACTTGTGCCAAGGATTGAATTTCTCTGAGGGGGTAAATCACTTGAGGATTTGTGGAGTTCTTCCTGAGAAAGGAGTGCTTGTAAGATAAAATTGTATCAGTTATTGGGGGCAGGGGAGGGAAACAACAAACCTCCCTGAGTGAGGTACTTCATAAACAAAGAAAAATATTAATTTGTGAAATTTGTGAAATGTAAATCACTTTTGGGGTGAATTTAAGTTGTTTTTTTCTTTTTATGTGGAAACAGTTGAAACACAGGCCTCCAATAATTGAAGGACGCTCTCCACCAGATCGCTCTAAAATGACCATGAGGGACTTGATACACTATTTACCAGAAAACAATCCTATGAAGTAAGTATTACTCTCTTTCTCTCTCCTTAGACTAAATTGTTTTTCTACCAATTTAATAATTGTGAAAAGGAGACTTCTTAAATATGGAGTATTAGCCTAGATGCACTATTGTCACATTGGTAACAAAAGCTTCTAGGCATTTTCACATCTACTCAGTCTTCATACAGAAACTGGAATGGAGGTGATTGTACTCACTGAAATATAAAGCATGAACCTGTCCCCAGTGTCTCTGTACTAACACAGAATAATATTTTTTTTCTCCTGTTACATTTTTACCTATGGCTTCCTGGCAAATTTAGTGCATGACAAGCAGCTAAGCATTTCTTCTTCCTGGGTGGTAAAAATGTAAACCACATCACCAGACCCAGGAGGTCTCCCCATTGCAGCTGGATGGGTGTAGCTGCGACTGTGATTGTCCCCCTCTACTCAGCACTGATGAGGCCACACCTGGAGTCTTGGGTCCACTTTTGGGCACCTCAATTCAAGAGAGATATCGAGGTCCTGGAGTGAGTACAGAGGAGGGCAAGGAAGCTGGTGAAGGGCCTAGAGAATCAATCTTATGAAGAACCCTTGAAGGAGCTGGGAATGGTTAGTTTGAGGAAGAGGAGGCTGCAGGGAGACCTCATCAGTCTCTACAACTACCTGAAAGGTCATTGTAGAGAGGTTGGTGCTGGTCTCTTCTCACAGAAAATTAGTGTCAGAACAAGAGGGAATGGTTTAGACTGGACATTAGGAGAATTTTTTTCACAGAAAGAGTGGTTAGACACTGGAACAGGCTCCCCAGGGAGGTGGTTGAGTCCCCATCCCTGGACGTGTTTAAGGGTCATTTGGATGTGGTGTTGGTGGATATGGTTTAGGGGAGAACTTTGTAGAGTAGGGATGATGGTTGGACTCTGTGATCCCAGGAGTCTTTTCCAACCTGAATAGTTCTATGATTCTGTGTTCCTTTTACAGGTTTTGCCAGTAGCGAGGCTGAGGGATCATCCCAGAGGTGTACATACATAGGAAGCTCTAATGCAGCTGGCTGCACAGACTGCCAGAGACAGAGCAGGGCTTTTCTCCTGCAAATAACAAAACCTATCACATAAACATAGGTACAGCTATCCAAGTCCTGTTCTTCTCAGAAACAGATGAGTTTTCTGTTATTGTTTGTTCTCACCTGCCTGTTAATGTTTGTGTGCTTGTGTCTTTTTATTTATCACTTTCCTTGTTATTCTTTTCCTTAAGCAGGTAATGAACCAGATGCTCTGACATTCCCTGTACTCTTGCAATGGATTACTGATTTAAATGCCCTTTTTTGTTCTTGCTTATACAAAAAAAGGCAAAATTCAATAAGCAGTGGTGGTTATTCAGTTAGACGCAAGTCTAGATTTGGTACAAAGAACTGAAAAAAACCCTATGTTTCCTTGTCCAATATCCACAAAAAGCAAGCTTTACGGAATGAAACAGAAATGTGTCTGTACAAATGTTCATGTCTAGCCTTTTATTATTATTTTATTCTAGGTCTTCATTGGCAGAAGAAAAGAGAACAGAAAAAAATACTGCACAGGGTCAAATGAAAGAGTAAGTACTGGTGATGGAAATACTTGGAGTCAAGAAGTTTTCTGATGTTGGCAAAAAGCACATTTGTGTGGCAATACTAGCAGTATAGATCTTTTTATTTTTTGCTATTTCAATATCGCAGCTATTAATAATGAATATTATTACTAATAACACATTGTAATTAGGGAGGGGGAGGGTGGTTAAAGAGCATTTTGCTTTCAATAATACGTAGTTTAGTTTCTTCATTTTTTATAGTAGGATGAAAAGCAGATTCCAGAGTTTATGTATTGACTGACTTGCTGCTGGGTTGCATTACTGCATGGTCCATTAAAGTGCTGAATGTCTGGCATACAGAGCAGCAGTTCAAAACACTAACAAAAGTAATATTTTTTTTGCTTGGCCTTCTAAAATTGTAGACAGGAAGAGAAGAATACTCCTGATCATGAAGAGGAAAATGAGGAGGAAGAAGCAGAGAATGGGGAGGAGAGTCAAGATGGTCCTCTTCTAGTGCCTCGTGTGAAAGTAGCAGAGGATGGTTCAATTATACTGGATGAAGAAAGGTAGCAAATTCTGTCTCTGACTCATTTACAATATATACTGTATTGCTGGTAGGTTTGTGAATGGAGAACAGCTACTTTGGATGGGGACAAACGTGAGTTTGTGTTGAGAGCTGAGCTATCCTAAATTAGGGAACAGAGCAAAAACATGGCAAAATATGAGCAGCAATAATCTGCCTCTCAATAGTGGTGAACTTTATGAGAAGTTTTTGGAGAAGGAGGTATAGAGGAAGATGTCTTATTTTATTGCAAGGAATGACTTCTGAATATTTCTTAAACTTTCAATTATCTTCCATTTAGTTAATTAATTTGTTTTTTAGAGTTTCATGTATTTGCTTACTGCTTTTTGGTTGTCAGTATGATTTGCTTCAGCTTTGCATCCTTCATGTTGATGCTGTATTTAGCTGTCAGCTTTTTCAGTAACTTTGCTTAGAATATGGGGGTTTTTAAGTGTTAGATTATAAAATGATATATTTCCACTGATGTATTATTAACATGAGATTTAGGCCAAGGTGTGAGGATAGAGCAGTCTTGGTAAAATAATTTTATAGTATTGTAGAAGGACATGGAGAGGCTCTTGTGGTTTTGAAAAATAATTTTCTTGAATGTTAAAAAGACACATTTTTTAAAGAGGTATATAATTGTCTGCCTGTCTATATAAAAAAGCAAATTTTATTGCACAGGCTGAGTAGGATAATGATTCCTTGCTGTATTCTCCCATTTAAATACATGGTAATATAATTATTAAACCTGAATACATGACACAAACTCTGACTTGTGGCAGGAAGAATCTTGGATATCTGGTCTATAAACATCATCTATTCGTCTTGTTAGCAGTATTTTCAGATAAGTCTCTGTGATTGCTTTTCTAGTTTAACTGTAGAAGTTTTAAGAACAAAAGGTTCGTGTGTTATAGAAGAAAATGATCCCATCTTTGAGCGTGGCTCTACAACTACATATTCCAGCTTCAGGAAAAGCTTTTACACAAAACCATGGTCAAATAAAGGTGAGTAATTTTTTTTATTTTTTTTTTTCAAGCTTTGAGTCTGCAAAAAAAAAAAAAATCCTAGTTATCCATCTGTATCTTTTACTCAACAGTTTTTATTTCCAATGGAACAAACTATCTACTTTCATGTGAGGTAGTCTGAACCCTCCAGACTCTTAAAGCAAGCAGAGCTCTGTTTACTGTGGAAATTGGCATGTTTAAAAAATTCAGTGCCTTATAATATGCAGGCTACCTGTGAACTTTTTCTGTCCTGGACATTTAGATGCTGTGGAAATCCTAGTCTGTCTTATCAAAAGCATAATTTTTTAATGTGGTGTCCAGATATTTGAGCTCTATATGTAACATTTGGCACTTCTAGCAGTTTCTTTACTTGGTTCTTCCTGTGTGGGCAGGAATAAATTGTCTAAGCCATTTCTGTGTGAGCTGATTTCAGTGCACATGGACAGCTGGTTTTTTGAGTGGGTGGGTTGTTTGTTTTATTAAGCCTGCTGATAATACTGTGCAAGACTTTTTTGCAATTGGAAACGGCTATTTTTTTTAAACCATAGGTGGAAAAAATAGTGTTAGATTCACTGTGCTGCTTCTGGAATGTGCCCTTTTCCTGTTAGCGTATAATAATGGATATGGTGTTTTTACACATGCTATTTTCTGATTTCTGCTTGTGGTTGTCTTCATTAAAAAAATATCCAGCTCCACACTGTCAATGTTAGCTTTGATTTAGTAGCTTACTGCTTATTTCACATTCTGCAGTTTTGTAATAGATCAGATAGTTCTTCCTGTTGATAGTTCATTTACCAAATGTTGTTAGAGGCACTTGGGTAAGATAACACACGTACTGCAGCACAGCTGAACTTGCAGCCACAGTGGATAACCTGAAAGTTATCTGTCTTGTTGCATTCAGTTTGAAAGATGTTTTTAGTTGAGATAGTAAAAAGGTTGATTAACTGAATATCTGACTGTATGTATGTTTAACAATTTTTGTTTTCACACCTCTCCACTCAGAAACAGATATGTTCTTTCTGGCTATCAGTATGGTAGGAACTGACTTCTCCTTGATTGGACGGCTGTTTCCTCATAGAGCTAGAGCAGAAATTAAGGTAAATATTAAAGCACTCAATAAAGCAGTTAAGCATCTGTTTTTACTTTTCTGTTTCTCATTTGCTTTTCCTGTGCTTCCTCTATTAGTATTGATAATTTTGATGCCGATTGGCTCTGTAGCAATGCTCTTGAATGCCTCTTTCTAAGAGGTAGCAAGTATCTGAAACATTAAGATGCTGTGTTGAATTCTGATCCATGTACGTAGTAAATCTAGCATACCCAGACCTAGAGCATACCAAAATTTGTCTTGAATTTGATTGAAGAATGCCAATAAACATAAGTAGATGTTTGGTGAGGTCTGTGTTTCCTTTTTTGTGTAATCCAGCTGGGAAAATTTTTGCCATTTCAAGGACAAAGAAGTTGAAAATAATAAAAAATTATTACTATGGGTATCTATTTGTGACAGATTTTATGTTTTAAAATTAATTAAAATCTTGTGTTCTTTCAGGATGTCTTGTAAGTTTTAACAGCTTTAGTTGGTAGAAAAATGTGTTGCTTTGAAGGCAGCTCATCTTGATCTGCCATTTTGCACAACATTGTTGCATTTCTTGCTTACTGAAAAAGACAAATATACTTTTGCTTTTAGAACAAGTTCAAACGTGAGGAAAAAGCTAATGGATGGAGGATAGACAAAGCTTTCAGTAAGTAAATTTACCCCACCCTACAGTGAGTTATTAAATGGAAGTAATCTTTTTGCAGTGTAATTTTTGTGCTTTGCCTTGCTGGAATAAAAAAAAATTTGTTGCTCATGGGTGAGTTGAGAAGCTGGGGAATCTTAGTTTTTTGTAACAAGCATGATTCACCTTGTGTATCTTTAGGTTTAATTTGTGGCTTTTGTATGTCTGATAAATGAGATTAATAAAACTTTCCTATACATATATTCAGTAGAAGATTATTTTGATTAATGGAAATTTCTAGCACAGTTACTGTAAATTGCTTTGCGACTTCGTAAGGGCATTGTGGATTATTTGAATGAGCTACATAAATAGCAGCATGTCAATACATTATTTGATACTATGGTACAATTCTTTGTCACTTCTGAATTTTCTGATCTACTAAGTACTGTGACCTTTTTGATACTTATTTTGTAAAACCAAGCTACTATAATGCATATTTATGTCAATTCTTGTCCCTGCTCAAGTGATACAGAATTTTGAAAAAGAGTTCTCTGTTTAAATGGATACAACCTTTTTATATTAAAATGTAACACTGATTATTTTACAAAGCAGAAGCTTGGAGAAGTTACCAACTTTGAAATCTTCTTCATTTTTTTGCTTTAATCTGACAGAAGAAAAACGGCCCTTTGATTTTGAATTCTTTGCCCAGCTGCTTGAGAAGGTCTTAGCAGATGAGGAAAAGAGGAAACAGAAGACTGCTAAAAGCCAGAAGCCAAAGGAAAAGAAGCCATCAAGGCCTCGGAAGAGACCAAAAGGTACTGTGAAAGAATGCTTGAGGTGGCATTACAGTGCAGTGGCCAGTCATGTGTTGCTAGCAGAGGAAAAATAACAGAGGGAATCTTTTCCTTCCCCATTCCAGACAAGCTCTTGTGGTCTAACCCCAGCTGGCAGCTGTGCACCACACAGAGCTTGCTCGCTCTCCCCCTCCTGGGATGGGGAGAGGATCAGAAGAAAAAATATGAGAAGGCTCATGGGTTGAGATAGACAGTTCAGTAGGTAAAGCAAAAGCCACACACACAGGCAAACTAAAACAAGAAATTCATTTACTCCTTCCCACTGGCAGGGCAGCTGTTCAGCTGTCTCCAGAGAAGCAGGGCTCCATCATGAATTACTTGGGAAGACAAATGCCATCACTCCAAACATGTCACATTCCTCCTCCAGCTTTATATGCTCAGCATGATGTGGTATGGAATATCCCTTTGGCCAGTTTGAATCAGCTGTCCCAACTTTTTGTGCAGCCCCAACCTACTCACTGGTGGACTTGTGTGAGAAGTTTAAAAGTCCTTGATTCCTTAACAAGAACTAAAAACATCAGTATATTATCAACATTCTTCTTGTACTGAATCCCATACTAAATCCAAACCACAGCAGTATTCTAGCTACTAAGAAGAAAATTAGCTCTATTGCAGCTACAACCAGCACACAGGGCAAGAGCATTCTGGCTTCATGACATATCTTTTGCAGATACAGATTACTAGTGTGTGGGATGGTGACAATTGGTGGTAGCCTTTTTTTTTTTTTATGAAGTGTGTTTTCTCTGAGTGGGAATGTGAGACCACACTGATTAGCTCTATTCCACGTATTCTGATATTCTGAACAGGATATTCTAACAGTTGAAGTATCTGCATGATTTGCTAACTAGTTGACTTTTGGAATCCTTGGGCCAAAGCCATGTTTTTGTCTGGCTCTTCTGGGACTTCTACTTTAAATTGTTCTTGCATTTAAAACACTTTTAAGGATTCTGATTCTCCTTCTCCTTTAATTATAATTTGACTCCTTGTCTGAAGGGTGTTATCCTTTAAGGAATTATTGCAGATGTTATTTTAGTTTTCTGATCTGTTCAAAGAGTAAAGATTGTTTAATTACTATTGATTACCATAATGTCGTATTACCTCAGTACCTGTGAAAGGACCTTTCTTAGATATACTTAAATTCAAAACAGCTATACTAACATAACTTCCTTGATAATTCTGTTGTTATTATAAGTTATAAAAAGGCTGTTGACTTGTTTGTTCCACACCACCACTTAAAACAAAATGGGTTCCCATGGAACAAACAAGTGAACAGCCTTTTTAAAGGGAATGCTAGCTAGGAAGCACCATCACTTCAATTCTTAAAATTGACTGCTGCTTTTCTGTAGCCTCGATTTCAGATTTGATTAAGTAATAAAAAAGCCTTACAGCTACATACATAAATTCTGTTTGTAGGCTTTAATAGCAGCTTAAAGGTGCTGTGTGTGTAAAGTGATGTGAGTATGCTTTTCTACTTGTGTCTTTGATTGCTTAATTACAGAGGAACAATAATTACAATAATTATAAATAATTATAAAAAGGACAGGGAATGGATCTTGGTGGCTGATATTCCACATAAGTACAAGGTCAAGACCAGATATCCTGAATTACCAATGTCCTGTCTTAACACTCAGAAAAAAACCTTATAAATTATTAGCTAGATTATAATTCGGCTTGCTTATGTAAATAAGAATTATTAACTACAGTACATTTACTGATCCAAATTACTTTTTTATGGCATACTCTCTGGAACCATCATTACCTCTTTCTGTAGAGGTATGATAATTTCCTGGATCCCAGAAGTGACTCTAACATGCTATGAACTAGAGGAATGGGAACATTTACTAAATTGGATTTACATCCTGTATTAACTTTACCATGGTGAAGTGTTGACCCACATGCAGGATGTGTTTTACATTAAGTGTTGAAGATAATTTATGCTGGAGCTTTTCTGTGAAGCCAGTGACTGACTTCTCATGGTCCTGCTCATGTGCCTGGCAGTATACTGGCAGCAATGCATTAATTAATCAGATGTTGCTAGTGGAAATATCTTTGAAATATATGGCTCCTAATTGTGTATTGACTAGGAACTACTGTATTGTCTCAACAGCAAAAGCTGCCAGCAGAGAAGCTGCTAGTGATAAGGGTGATCTTCAGGAAGGCAGAATTTCTGATGCAGAAACAGAAGCAGATGCTGTAACAGCTGAGAAAGAAAATGAAGAATCTTCAGGCCTGGCTGAACAGACAGAAGAACAGGTTGCATTAGAGCCAGTATTAGCAAAAAAGAAGAGAAAGAGGAAGAGAAAAGATGATCTTGAACAGGAACTGGAGAATCTTCCAGAAGAAGTGGCAGTCCCTTCAAAAATTGCTGAAGAAGGGGAATCATCTGAGAAAAGTAAGAGGCAAAAATGCTCACTTTCAACTGTTCGAGTGCAAATTTTATGTGAAGACATTACAAACTTAAAATGAGAATTTGGATCTTGATTTCCATCACTGAACTGTCTTTCAAAACTGCTTTTCAAAATCAGCTTTCATACTAAATACTGTTGTATTTTAGCTGAGAACACTTATCTTAATATTTAGGTATTTTCTGCTGGGTTTTTTTTTTTTTTTTGCCTTAAATTAAATTTTGCTTCACTGTATCTAGGATGTAATAATTGAAATTCTGAGATGTTGCCCAGAATGTCCAAATTTATTTAGTTCTTCTTTATTAGCAGAAAAAAATGTGGTATGTGATGCAAACAATGATGGTCATGCTGCCTGTAGAGAAGAACTGGATAGTGTTATTGAAGGAAAACAAGATGAGACTGTTACAGAGGAAGAGGGGTCAGAGTCCTCTTTACCAGTGGATGTCATAACGGAGAGAGAAAGTGATGTCAAATTATGCAGGTAATGTTTAAAATGGAAACCTTAGGCAAAATTTAAAATAGTTTAAGGTTTTAATATTGGCTTTGTTTATTCATGCTTACTGTCATGCTAGGTGGCACAGAATAGATGAATTTTAGGTTGCTGAGGATTATTTTAGCAATCTGTTTTTAATTTACAATATCAATATATTCTCTGCCCTGATGGGCCACCCTTGCAAAATTAATTTGCATAATACTAAATTTCAAACCAAAACTGTTTTGTTTTTTTTATTTCTTACTTGGAGACTGTTGGCTTGTCCTAACTTCTAGTATTTCTCTTAAAGCACTTCTTGGTACTTGTTGCTGTACACTTGGAATTGATACTTGTTTTTAATGAGAGGATATTTCTGTAAAAGAATAGTTGCTTGGGCTTTATTTGGACGAATTTGGGTGTGAGGCAAGCTTTTGGTTATGATTTTGAGCATTCTTTTCCTAGGAAGAAAATGAATGTTTGTGTAAGACAGTTGTTATTTAAGGAAAGCAGTAGGTCTAAAAAGTCATTATGAAGCTGCTACTTCAGAATTTTGTGCGTTAGTTGTTGTACTTAGCTGTATTTTAATAGTTTCCTGTTTCATACAGATTCCCAGAAACTTATATGTGCATTAATACCTCATTGGAATCATATGAAGGAACAGTATTTGTCTTTTAATCCAACATAGATTGTTACAGAAGATCAGGGGAAAATAACCTTCATATCCTGCAAATATTAGTAAGATGTGTCGAATTTTCAGAAACACAAGTGATTGAATAATGTCAAAATTGCATAATTTTTCTCAGTGACTGGATCTATCTGTAAACAGTAATAGCTTTTTTAATTAAAATGCACTAATACAGTGGGTTTGTGTGCTTGATTTCAGCTTTGAAAGTAGCAATGATACTATATTAGAAACAGCCTCTGCTATACTGAGAACTCAAGATACGAGAGACAACGCATCACAGAAAGGTCACACTTCAGAGTTACCAGTTTCAAGGCTTAGAAGTGAAGAAAGACAGTCTGAAGAAACCAGGGAAACAAAGGTTTTGGGTTATTTTTAATGTAATTCTTACTAAAGATCTTCATGTTTTTGTAAATCAAAGCAAATTTTGCTTGTTTTTGTGATATTTTTACTGCTAGGTGGAAAAAAAGGCAACAAGCCTGAGAACAGCACAAAAATCTAAATACTATCAATTTGGCTGGCTCTGATGGGTTGTCTGTTACAGTAAATTGAGTGCATGAGTGCATGCCTCATTCTTACCTCATAGGCAGTTTAAATACCTGACCACTTTAATTATTCAGAAGTGAAGCAATACAATATCAACAGTTAAACACTGGAGGAAGATTTTACTGGCATATGTTTATTAGCACAGTGTACTTCAATACTTTCATTGTTATGTTCCTGATAATAATTATAGTGCCACTTTTTTCCTCTCACTAATAACACTATTTTCAAGATGAAGAGTCTTAATCTTGCAATTCTCCTCACATAAAGTTCCATTCCCTTGGTCATCCTTCTAGCCTGTCGTTTTTGGAACTTAATAGGATACTGTTTAAAGACTTGTGCTGAGAGGGAAACAGCTACTTTCTAAGGTGAAGGATGATCTTATGGCTAAAGTTTGTGGTGATGATTTGGGAAACTCTGAGTTAGTATTTCCTCAATGTGATGGGTGAATTATTTGTCCTTTATTTGGCTTTTATTTTAAATTCTGTTAGTTAAAATAATGTCTTAATCTTCATGGAAAATCAGCTAGTTAGGACCTTCACAAATACTAAATGCCTGTAGTTGGAAATTTTACAACAATACAATCTCTTTACACTAGTTGGAATAGTATTTATAAAAATCAAAAGCTTTCTGGCTGAGGAATTATAGCTGTTTGACATATGAAGGCATAATAATCTCTAAACCTGGTAATTTCGAAAGGCCTTTTATGTCAGTTCTAGTTCTCTTGGCCTGTGGTAGTTAATTTACTTCATAAGTATGTGAACTTAATCACTGACCTAAAACTAGAAATACTCAGCCATTCAGCGATCATAGAATGGTTAGAGTTGAAAGTGAGCTTAAAGTTCCAACTGCCCTGCATGGGCAGGAAAACCTCCTACTAGATCAGGTTCCTCGGAGCCTGATCCAACCTGGCCTTGAACACTGCCAGGGATGGAGCTTCCACAGCTTCTCTGGGGAGCCTGTCCCAGTGTCTTCACCACCCACACACTAAAGAATATTCTCCGGTTCTCTAACCTGAATCTCTCCTCTTTTAGTTTAAAACCATTATTCCTTGTCCTCTCTCTACAAGCCCTTGTAAACAGTCCCTCCCCAGCTTTCCTGTAGCCCCTTCAGGTACTGGAAGGTCAATACGAGCTCCCTCTGGAGCCTTCTTCTTCAGGCTGAGCAACCCCAGCTCCCTCAGCCTGTCCTCATAAGAGAGGAGCTGCAGCCCTCAGATAATTTTCGTGGCCCTGCTCTGGACAGGTTCCAACAGGTCCACGTCTTACTTGTGTTGGGGGCTCCAGAGCTGTGAAATGTGATTCTAATAATCTTATCAAAGAGATAAATAGAGAAATTGTTTTTATGCAGTAGGATTTTACCTTAATTCAGTAAATAGATTCCATAAAGTCTTTGCTGTAATTGTGACTAGTTTGCTATGTTGTAAATATTTATATTTTTTTCATTTTCATACTGATGGTCAGTGTTTGCTAGGAAAATTATTTAAATACTAGACCTGGAAAGTAGTGATAGCTGATACTGCCTAAGGAGTCTGTTATGAGCTTAGCCAATAAAAAGGCGCAAAGAAAGGCGCAGATGGAAACTTCCAGAACTTCAGCAATGGGAAGTATGAAGTCCTGCACCTGGGTAGGAATAACCCCTGGCATCAGTACATGCAGAAGGCCACCAAGGTGGAAAGCAGCTTTGCAGAAAAGAACCCTGGGTGTCCTGGTGGACACAGAGATGAACATGAGCCAGCAGTGTGCCCTGGCTGAAGAAAACAAAAGGCTATTAGTATGCTGGGCTGCATTAGGAGCAGCATTGCCAGCAGGCTGGGGGAGCTGATCCAGTTCAGTGCTGGGGAGGCCACACTGTGCAACCAGTTCTGGGCTCCCCAGTATGAGACATACAGAAACAACAGAGATAGCTTGTCAAAGGGCTGTGAAAAAGGTGAAGGGACTGAAGCATCTCTTCTATGATGAAAGACTGATAGAGCAGGGAAAGTTCAGCTTGGTGAAGAAAAGACTCAGGACCGTATCTTAAAGATTGTTAAAAAAAACCTATAGGGAAGTGGCAAAGACAATTAAGGCAGGCTTTTTCCAGTGGTGCATAATGACAGGACAAGAAAAATGGGCACAAACTGAAACTTAGAATGTTCCTTTTGAATAACAGGAAACACTTTCACTCTGAGGGTGATGGAACACCGGCACAGATTACCCAGAGAGACTGTGTAGTCTCCAGACTTGGCAATATTGTGAAGCTGTTTGTACTTGGTTTTGGATAACCAGCTCTAGGTAGCTCTGCTTGAGCAGGAGGGTTGCATCAGATGACCTCAGGAGGTACCTTCCACCTCAACTATTCTGAGACACTTGCTCTTGTTTCTGCTTTTCTTTATATTACAGCAAAGAGGTTTTCTATATTTATTGTTTATTGTTATTTTTTACAACATTTTTTTCCTTACTCAGAACAAAGACATACATGACTTATGTAGACCAGATGAAAAACAGAGTGCATCAGAAAGTGATTCGCAGTCTGAAATCATGTAAGTAGAATTATTTGCAATACTTGACCTATACCTGCATTTACTTAATTTGGGTATAATTCTGATTATACGTAGTAGGTTGAATTAGATTGTAGCTCATGGTAAGACTTTTTTCCATATTCAGTGAAGTTTTTTGATAGAAGTTTTGATCACTGAGAAACAATACTTTGACTAAGATGTGAAATGTTACACAGAATGAGGAGTAAGACTTAAGTTTAAAAAAAACCTAGCCCCTCTACAGCCAGCAAGAACAAGAGATTTCTCTGATATTCTGCTATTTTGTAGGTGATCCTTGGTTGTGGAAGTTGATTTTTTTCTTTACAAAAGAGCCTCACTGTATTATTTGAATTTCACAGTAGTCCAGAGCTGATTAGCTGTACACATCATGTGTATGGTATTTTCATATCTCTGTGTTTGGAAACTTTTGCTCTATGGAACTCAGTGCAAGAGTCTAAGTTGAACACATCTTCCTAGAAGATACTTGTCTGTGTCTTACCTTCTCTCCTTTATGAAGTTAATCTGTGTAATTATTTCTTAGATTTATTGCTGTAACAGAGCAGCGGTGTTAAAACAAGTTTGTGACTAGAGTTTCTATGTGTGTATAATCAGTGACATGCTATTCCATTATACAGTTTAAGGGTGATCAAGGGGTGGCCTAGTAATGTTAAGTTGCTCTTCATCCTGTCTGTCCCTTATTGAAGGGCAGCTCACTCTTATGGTGAAGACTGTCAAAGCTTTTTTCATCCTATTTTAGGAAGAGGATGAGAAAAGATAGTAGGTCCCAATCTGAAGATTATTGATAAGCTGTAGGGCTCTGTCAAACAGTATGTGCATCCCACAATATGAGACTGGAATTGCTAAGGACACAGGTTGATTTATGTACCCCATTCTTCAATGATCTAAGTGTTCTCTCAGTAGAACAGGGTGTTTGAAAACAGCAATTCATAGAACTGTGAGTGAGGACTTCACTTGGACATAGAGCCATTGACCACAACTTTCTGAATATGGCCATCCAGCCACTTATCCATTGAGTGGTCCATCCATCAAGTCCTTGTGTCTCCAATGTAGAGACAAGGATGTTGTGGGGGACAGTGTAAAACACTTTGCACATGTCTGGGTAGGTGATAACAGTTAGTCTTCCCTTATCCACCAGTGGTGTAACCCCATCATAGAAGGCCACCAGATTTGTCAGGCATGATTTGCCCTTCATGTAGCCATGTTGGCTGTCATCAGGCATCTCCTTATTTTCCATGTGCCATAGCATAGTTTCCAGAAGGATCTGCTTCATGACCTTGCCAGACACAGAGGTGAGACTGATTCATTTCTGTTGTTTCTATTTAAATTAGAAGGCTATTCACACTGACATCAACTGTGAATGCCTAGGAGAAGAGGTATTCCTGTTTATTTAGCAGAAGGACATGCTTCCTTCACATATGTTTAATTAGATGCCACTGAAAGCCACCAAAGTTGTTACAGTTTATTTAACAGTCTTTACATTAAGTAGTAGGTTATCTTCTAATATCAAAAAGATCTAATATTTTTCCAGTTTGTCTTGCTGCAGTACCCGTGCAGTCTGTGGTATTCTTCAGGTATATCTTGGACTGTATAAGACTTCACTATGAATAGTTTCTCTTTTGTAATAATATATATCACCTCTTTTTGCATCTTAAGGAAAACTGAAAAGCCACCAGACAGAAGGCGCTTGCAAAGACCTAAACCCAATATAGTGAGAATATGTGGAAGGAGGGAAGCATCAACCCAAGAAAAAGTGGAGGCTGAGACTTCCTCCCCAAACCATGTGAATGCAGATGAAAAGGTCAGAAGCAGAAGCATTGCTTAATATGCTGTGCTCTTCATGTTGTATCTGTTTTGATGAATGTTGATACTGTGGACCACCTACAGTCTAAATAGTATTCTGAGAACTGCTTCTGAGGTATCTGCACACTTGTCCAAGAGTAATACTCCTTACCTCAATTACAGATCTGTGAGGAAGACAGTAGAAGAAACAGAAATGAGAAGACAGATTTGGATACTAAATCTGAGTGAGTATTGAGATAACTTTCCCAGTCTCCTGGAATTAACTGATTAGCTCTAGCAGGGAGGTTGAGCTAGATCATGTTGAGAGGTACCTTCCAACCCTGATGACTCTGCGACTATGATTCTTTATTTATTCTGTATAGTGCTGTTATTAAAAGGCAACAGTAATTGTGAAGTTTTAATATAAATCATAAACTTTGTAAGTCTCTTGGATGATATCAAGTGGAATTATGACAGAAGGTATGTGCTGCTTTTCTGGGAAGTTGAGGAAAGCAATACTTTATGAAGTACCAACTACGCTTGGAATTTATGAGAGGAAGGGTGAAGAGTGGTAACTGTGTCTTTGCCTTCATCCCACCTTCAGCTGCCACTGCTGGCTCTGCTTCTGACACTTGCAGAAGCAGCTATGGTGTGCAGGCTAGTTAGGTTCCTCCCCTGTGTGATAACATCATGTATTTTTAATAGAGTTTCCACACTCTAAACAAAGTTTAGTTCTCATGTGAAAAAACCTTGCATAAATTTGTGCAAATTCCTTAGAAGGCAACCCAATTTCCAATAAAGAAAGCTGTGCAAATCATTTAAGACTACATAGGCTTGAATATTATGCAATAAATTTCACTGTTGTGGATTCTTTGTGCAGAGCACCTGAAAAAACTGTAATTGCAAAGCCAATAGTTAGAGGATGTCGTCAGAGATTTAAACCTAATGTTATAAGAGCATCTGGAAGGAAAGAAGAGCCCGAAAAAGATGCAGAAAAAGACAAAATGCCCCATCTACAGCCTGGGGGAGAACCTAAGGGAGAAACAGAAAAGGTATTTAATAGAGTAACATAGTTGGAGATAACGTGTTAACTAAAAAGCTTCTGTATGCAACAGCAATGTTATCTTTTTCGTTTTTCTTTCACTCCATGAAAGAATGAGCATGACCAGAAATCAGTCACTTGCTTAACCAGCAGTGAGGGTGTCATGTTGCTTAGAGGCCTCAGCTAAGCTGGGAGCTTGTCATCCGACAAGTAGTTGCCGGTAGGTTTTCATGTGCTGTAGTGAATACAGGTTTAGCTCTTTGATCTAGATTTTACTGCACCTTCCTGACTATGCAAATGTCTGTGACTGTCATAAGGAATTCATTTTGTATCCTGTTCTGGACAGTTACCTGGTTTGTTGGGTAACTTCATGAATATAGGAGAGTTAATGTCTTAATGTTCTGTTTCTGTTCAGAATACTGACCAAAGTAATAGATCTGATGCTACCAGTGAAGAAGCAGCAGAAAAAGATAATAAAGTCCTGGAGACAATGTCTCAGTAAGTATGTGAAAATGAGAAGACACGTGCTGCTCTCCAGAAGTTTGACATCCCTCTAACTTCTGGTATTATTACATAGTGAAGTAATTGTAGAAGTTTCTGAGGAAACCTCTGCAGTGAGGCAGAAATTGAGAGAAGAATATGAATTTTAATGCATGGAACAAATAGATCAAACAGTTTTTTTTATAGCAGTGCTTTTAAATGAGATGTCAAATATGATAAATGCAACCATACCTGAACAATTAGTCCTTGAAAACTTGAACAAGCCTTCTCCACTAGCTTTAATACTGAAATGCATCAGTTTCAGTGGTTAAGTATTTAAACAATAGGAATAAATGTTTCCTCTTAAAGTGTGGTAAAGTGTTAGGTGCCTGGTATTGGGAGAAAAAATTCCAATATGTGGGCAATTTAATGTACGTTAATTACAAAGTGTTTCTTTTATTTCTCTTCAGTGGACAAATGGCTGCTGTAGTGCAAAAGGAGGCATATATTTTTACAGCAGAGGTTAGCAAAAAAACCCAAAACCAAACAAAAAAGAGTAGTTGAAGAGGGTGGAGGGAGATCAACTGGGTTTGATAATCTGGCAAAAAAATACTTCAGCAGTTTTTTCTTTCATTAACATGCTGTGTAACTTGGAGCCCAAGGTAAAAAGACATAGAAGCATCTGACAGTTGTGATAATGTGTATCTGTATTTTTACGTTAGTAAGATTGTGGAGTTATTTGTGTTTTCTAAATGCTTGTGATTTTTAACCCTTAAGTTTTTTAAACCTTCATAAAACCCTTCATCTTCAGCTAGACCAGGTAGGAACACAAGAAGAGCTATTATGGGTCAGAAGAAAGTTTGTCTATTGTGGTATCCTCTCTCCACTGAGAAAGAAAAAGAACAGAACAAATATAAGTTTAAACTTGTTGGATGCTCTATAGCAGATACACCTCTAACTTTATTGCTTCATGAAGTTAGTAATGCATAGCTGTTTTAGGTAAGTTTATGGTAATGCAACCTTCTCTAGGTGAACCCCCTCTGGCTGAGGGGTTGGGCTAGATGATCTCCATGTGTCTCTTCCAGCTCCTACCATTATTATTCTGTGTGTTTGCAATAAATGTTTAGGGGGGAGGAAAAAAAAAAAAGGAAAAAATAACACTTCTCCAAGGCACCTCTGCTTTTAGATGCTTTATGTGCGTATGGATCTGATGCTTTTTTCCAGGTCTAATGAAACAGCTGGCTTACAGGATGACAGCAAACAGTGTGTGCTGAAACCAACACCTCTAAAGAGAGGCAGATTGCAAAGACCAAAGCCAAATCTAGGAAGAACTGTTGCAAAGCAAAAGGACCTGCCAGAAGAAAAAGATCCTGAAGAGGAGAAATCTCAGAGTGGAGAAACAGAAGAAGGCCTGATACACCACAGGGATGGAAACAATGATCCATGCCTCAAAAATGTAAGTTTCTTGAGCAGTTGGTTAGGTATGCTGTTTTGCTGGGTCCGAAGTAGAAGCCGTTAGTGACAAAGATCTAAGTACATACCACATAATTTGTAAGCATAGTCTTTGTGTGCTTAGTTTATTCTTCCAGAATAAACTGACTTGTCGTAGAATTTATTCATGCTTCCAGCTTACATCTGTTTTCCATGGATGGATGGATTTTACCTCATTTTGTTGTCTTAATTGTGATACTAGATCTGAAAAGAGAAGGACAGAGAAAAAAGCTGTCTTGGAAAAGAGAAACTTCAGAAAGCATATAGAAAAATAACAAATTTTTACTTTTAGATTTCGGATGTACACGTAGCAAGAGAGATTCTTTTGGGTGATTTTGTGAAAGACACTAAAACAAACTCCCCCCCCTCCCCTCTTAAAATGGAGGTCAAGCAAGTCTTTCATCTTAATAGAGTGAAACTTTTATTCCTTTTAGGATGTGATGGTGATTCATGAAGACACTCAACCATGCAATGTGATTTTAGAGGGGAATGTTTCTACAGATTCTGAGGGGAGCTCAATACATACAAGGCAGCATTCCCAAGAAAAACCCTTTGAAGCAGAAAGCTATGAAAGTGAAAAGGAATCATCAGATGTCCAGAAACAGGTTCCAGATTTCAGTGTGGGGTAAGGTTACATTTTAAATGGAGAGAAGGGATTGTGCAAAGCCATCAGTATCTGTAGGTATTCTACATTTTTACATTCAACTCCAGCATTAGAAACAGGTTTTATATCTATAATGAGATGTTCAATCTGTACAATACTAGACTTACACTCCCAAGAGCTTGAAAGCCTACATCTATCTGCAACTGGATGTTAATTTGATCTTTAGACTGTGAGCCCAGTTTTCAAATAAATGTTTCTGATGCTCGTTTCCTGTGGTTAACTTCTCAATGTCAGTCCTAACAGTGTATACCTTTGTGCTTACATAAATTCTTGAGTATAGGGATTGGTTTCTTATTAGTGTGTCCTTGAAAAATAATAAAAAAACCCAGCTGTGCTGTAAATTTACTGGGTAGTTTTAAACATCATTACACAACGACATTTGTAAAATATTTCTATTCCTCTTAAAGTGTGACTGGAAGTTGCAGTTGTTCTGAAATGGCATCTTTTTTTAACTTGTTTTGCTCACCTATTTTAAGATATGCATTTTTGGTGATGTTCAATGTCCTTCTGTTGCATCTTATTTTCAGTGTCAGTAACTTTGTTACTGCTCTAAGAAAGCTAAGGATTTTTATACTTGGCTACTCTATTGAAGAGAGCTGCAGGCAAGTATGATTTGCATGACTTGAAGATCACTGTTGTCCCATGCCTTCAATTGTTCCTTTGTTTTTGAAGGGAGTCTGGTCCTAGAAAGGAAGAGGAGAAAACTGTTGTATCATCAACTCAGCTACTGAAGAGTCGATTCCAGAGACCAAAACCAAATTTAAGAATGACAACTAGTAGAAGGAAAATGTTGCACATAAGTTATGAAGGTGTATCACAGCAAGACAGAAATAGGGAAGAAGATTTGACACAATGTGACAGTGATTGTAGCATCCTTTCTGATACACATGTAAGACTTTTTTTTTTTTCCTTTTAGTTGTATTTGAGCTTTTGGGCATGTGAAATGAAATACTGATTATTTAAAAAATACAAATTTCATCTTTTTTAATCAGTTTTTTCAAAAGCTAAAATTTTCTATGTGAAGATTATGTATTTTTGTCTTAGTTGTGTGTGAGGAGAAAAACATCACATGCATTTGGTATTTCTTGTTTTGTGTCCAGATGACTTTCTGACCGGATGCCCTTGCAGAGTTGACAGTGAAGAAAGAAAAGTATTAATAGAAGATGACAAAGAGGAAATCTAGATTTTGAGCTATTTTGTTTAAAATAAAAAAATTGTGACTTTGTCATGGACAGAGTAGGAAGTTATTAGTGAGCAGTTACAGAGGGGTTTTTGTAGGAAACACTTGGAGAGTGATAAATACCAAACTAAATGGATATTGTAATGTCTCCTTTTGGTTTAGGATAATGACTTTTTCTTGTGTTTACATTGTTCAGAAAACAGGAAAATATGAAGCTCTGCAACCATTGGAATCCTCAGGAAAGGCAGAGTCACTTTGTGCTCAGGTTTCTGAGAGGCCAAGTTGTGAGTCCCCAGAGACGTTTTCAAGATCAGAGGATGGTGAACTTGAATTATATCTACCTGAAATTAACCAAGATGACACTTCAGCTACTACTGCAGGGTAGGGACTTAGCTACTTCTGTTTCTTTATAGCAACAAATAGAAAGTGTTCTAAAAGGAAGTAATTGTGCTGATGGATTGCTAACTGGCAAATCTAATAAAAATACTGAATGAAATCTCAGTTCTCTGCTTATCTGATGATAAGCAGAAAGTAAGATAGTTACTTCAGTAATTCTGTTGCAGATGTAATTGGTAGGCCAGTGCTTTGAAATTTGAAAGCAGAACCTTGCTTTTATCTGGTTTCTTTAAAACTCCATTGTTTTTTATATGTAAATATAATGAATCTGGTTGTTAATTGCATGTTTTTGTATTAAGTTTTGATGTTGGTTTTTACGTGTGTGTCTGCCTTTGCCTTTATAGCAAAAATAACACTGAAGAAGAAAGTAAACAAATACCTATTCAACCTGTCCAGTTAGTGCAGAGCAGATTCCAGAGGTACAAGCCAAACTTAAGAAAATTGGTTGGAAAGAAGGAATTACAAATACCAGAAAGCGAGAGGGAGAAAAAGCCTGAAGCAGAGAAGTTGCTGTTGCAAGAAGATGAGTCTGCCAGTGCTGTCATTGTAAGTCCTAAGAATATGCACTTGGCCTTCAGAAGTCTGGTTCCAAATTGCATGTCATTTAATGAAGTTAAATTAGAATATTTAAGTTGCATTCCCTGAAGCTGAGACATGATACTGAAAAAAAATCCCCAAACCTCCTATGTTGAGCTATTGCAGGTATGAAATCAGTGAAGTCTACAAGTAGTACTATAAATGTCTTCTGAAAAATGAAGATCTGGTTTCGATTGGTTTGCACTATAGGAAAAAAAAGCGCATTATGCACATTTAAGTTAAACTCTAGAATAAAAATGTGTTTTGTATTGCAATACATAGAATCATCCTTTTTGCTCACTTTATCTTTTCTGTTTGAATGAATCAAGTCTGTAGAGAATCAAAAGGCAGAGAAGATTGTTGTTTTTCTGCTTGAAAAAACAGTCATATTGGTTTGGTAAATTTTGGCTTCACTGCAGTGCCTGACACTCCTCTACCTTACACAGATAAACTGAGTCATTTATCTGCACTGTGTATCCCTACAGGCACTTTACTAGTAAAAGGTACTGAAATTCTCAAAAGAAGCCATGACAGTAGGATTAACTCTGTAACCACTTTGCAGGTTGCTCATGGGCCATGTAATGGATGTAGGCATGTCTGTATAGACTTGCCTTAGATCTCCAACACGGCTAAGCTTTGCAAGAGTGACTCTTTTTTTGGAGTGGTTATAGCTGGTTTTGTTCTTGAACCTGTGTAGAGCCAACTTGGAATACTTGTGTGCTGCATTCCCAGAGGGGTGCACGGATGCTCGGTGTCGATCATGTCCCTCTCAGTGCCATTGTCAGCTCACCTCCAGCTGAGACAGTTGCTTGCAGTTCAGACTGGGCTGTTTTAGACCTGTGGCCTGTCTACCGTGCACGTGCATCTGCTATGTGCTGTGCAGATCTGCAGAACCAAATCAGTTCTGATGGTTCCCTGTACTAATAAAACTGCCACAGATGTGGAGTGCTGAGGGATGTGTTTTGAGTGGCTTCTTTGTGGAACCACTCTGACAAATGCAGAAGTAAAACTGATGAGCACTTCTGAATCTGAGGTTTAGTTATAGTGGCATAGGTCTGTCCCTGCTGTGCTTTGCAGTGTCCAGTTTTCAAAGATTTTTTCCATTTGCTGAACTATTTTGTGTACACAGTGATCCATGTAATACAGACTTGATTAAATACTGAATAGAGAAGTGTTGCCTCTAATGCTTGGGTCCATATAGTATTTAAGAGCAAAACTCTAGGTAGTCCAGGACTACAAAGGCTACTCTTCCTGATTGCCTGCAAATTGAATTATCTGCTTAGGCAGATAACCCCAAATAAATAGAATGTGATTTTTCTTTTTCTTGATTCAGGTTGGGTAAATAGTATGGAAATCTGTAGTTCATATAATTTTATAAAATACGTATGTGTCTTAAGAGCTTGCTTGACTCTTTTTATTCATGCTTTTTTATTGCAAATTAAAGGGTGAAAATGAAGCTGTGCTCTGTCGAACGGAGGTATGGAGCAATGAGGAACAGGAACAGCAAGCAGTGCCTCAGTTGCCCTGTACTTCTGAAAACATACTGTGTGAACAAAGCAGGTGAGTTTAGAGTTTAGCAAACCTGCATTTTAAAAGCTTTCATCTGATGCATAATGATACACCCTGACAAGTGTCAATTCTTTTTTCCTTTTTAGCTGTTGTTCCTCAATGTTTTAATTTTCAGTGCCTACAGGCAGCTTCTTCCCATGTTTTCAGAGCACATTTTCAGTTGATCTGAACTACTTAACATTCTTTATCTGGTATGTGCTTGACCTGTATGAGCTCATAGCTCTTTTTGATCAAACTTTTCTTTTGTTTGGTTTATATTTGCACATACAGTAAAATAAGTTTTACAGAATGTCAGAGCTCTGTGTTCCATGGATCCCAGTGTGCTCTTCCGTTTCACTGCTCTTCTTGTTAAAATCTGTCTGTTAAGATCTTAGGCATGTATGAGACTGCAGATACTTTGGTGTTGGTATGGTTAGCAGCAACACTTTTTTCTTGATGTTAAAAATGCCTTGACAAAGCAGTCTTGTTATTCCTTCTCACAAGTTAACCATACATGCAAAAAATTCTAAATACATATTCGAAAATATATTTTTCTTGATTTTAAGCAAGACAGTGTATCAGTCTCTAACCCTTTAGTGCAAGTGTTGATTCAAAACTAATTAGTTGATTTTCTCCCTCCCAACTACAGTTCTGACATCTTTATTTTCGTTTGTTTTGGTTTTGTTTTGTTTGTTTTAAATTCACTAGTGTTGCAAAATGCACTTCCCAAGATGACGAACTGGGTGCTCTGAAACCAGAACAATCCATAAGGAATGGATCTCCAAGAACAAGACAAAACCTAGAAGGAGCATGTAGCAAAGAAGAATCTCCAGTGGCACAAAAACTTGCTGCTCCAGTTGAGGAAGAAGTAAATAAAGGAGAGAACCTGCCTGTGGTAGAAGGATCTGAAGAACTTCCTTCCTCCAAAGTGAGAATTCTGATCAGATGTTTCTGACTGTACTTTCTGATGCTTTGTTCTGCACCAGTTGTTTTTAAGACATCTAAATAAGCTGTTTTAAAATGCATAAATTGATTTTGGACTAGTAAGAAATATATTCTTGGATAATGTTTGCACTCTAATTTGAGATCATCTAAAATTCTTTTAATGACACATAGATAATATAAAGACTATTGTTAACAAATCTAAAGACTTCATGATACATTAATAGTTTACCTGCATGCCACATTTCTATTGTAGGTTTTCTTCTGAACTCCTTGGTGGTTGCTCATAGAAGACTATGTTGGTTATGGTATATATATTTTACTAGATAAATACCTTCTCTAAAGGGACAAGGAACAGTAATGGGTATCTTAAAGTACTTGAAAGTTTTTAAGCAAAGTTTTGTCTTAGGTTAGTGTCTTTATCATAACTTGTGATGCTTTTATTACAGGTATTTTATGCTAATATTGTTGTGTTGATTTTTCCCCTCAAGCCTAAGGATGACACGGAAGTATTGTTGTTTGCTGGGGATTTGTCCAATCTAGACACAGATCCAAAAAGTATTGAATCAGAAACACAAGGTTCCTGTAAAAAATCACTTAACTACCACAGGAAGGGAGAACAAGAAGAATGTCTTCCTACAGATGCTCTAGGAAGCATTCAGGATTCCATGGAAAGGTAAAGTTCCATGCTGACCAAGCAAAAAAGCTCTTTAAAAACTTCGTGTATTTGTCCAGCTGTTTTTGTACAGCACTTGCTTGTGTGCTCTGAGCTGTGCTAGTTGTTATATGCTATATGCTGTGAAGGTCGGTAGGTGGCAACCTTAGGTAATAAAAGAGTTTTTTAACAGCATTTTTCTCAAGGATGTTTTCTTTTAGAAAGTATTTTGCAGGCAAGAGTAGAAGCAAGTAATCAGACTTTAACTGTCTAAATCTCTCAGTAATACATTCTTAAGGTACACTGCACAGTGAATGTGGACCATTGAAAGGAAAACTGAGCCGTGCCATTCACCCTCACTCAAAATTGAGAAGTACTAGATAGTGTAACAGAAAATGAGCTTGCTGTCTAAGATGTATTTTGAGTCTTTTCACTGTTTTTTTTTTCCAGAAGACGTTCATGCAGTGACATGCAGTGTCCTGGTTCTTTGGTAGACAGGATGCTTTTTGTGAGGCAGTGCCATTTACTTGTAGCAGTTCTGGATTACGTTATAAGCCATCTTTTGCTCAGTCTTAAATGATACAGAGGAGCAGCAAATCAATTTACTTTTACTGTTTTCTTCAATCAGATTCTGGGTCCTGTCTGTCTCTAAGCCTCTGCTTAAAACCTCTTTCCATAACTCACACTGAAATACTATCCCAGAGTGTTGTGCTGTCAAGACTTTGCAGTCTTCTTGGCTTCATGATGGTGGAATTTCACAGAATGGTTGAAGTTGGAAAGTCCTCTGGAGGACATCTGGTCCAGCCCTCCTGTTCAAGCAGGGCCACCTAGATCTGGTTGCCCAATACCATGTCCAGACAGCTTTTCAGTATAGCCTGCAACGGAAACCTCACAGTCTCCCTGGGCAACCTGTGCCAGTGGTCCATCACCTGCAGGGTGAAAAAGTGTTTTTTTGGTGCTCAGAGGAAACCTCCTGAGTTTCAGTTAGTACTTATTGCCTCTGGTCCTGTCATAGGGCACCACTGGAAAGAGACTGGCTCCATCTATCTTTACACCTCCCCTTTAGGTATTTATATACATTGTAATGTGATTTCCCCACATACTTCCACCAAACTTTCTCCTTCTCCAGGCTGAACTGTCCCCACTCTTTTCAGAAAAGCTTTTCATCATTGGAGAGATGATTGTGTCACTTCACCTTTGGTAGCCCTTTTCTGGAGTCTATTCAGTGTGTCCCTGTCTGTCTTGTGACCAGTTCTGGTGCTCCAGTACAGTACTCTAGATATGGCCTCCCTATGGTTGAGTAGAAGGGAAGGATCAGCTCTCCCAACCTGCTGGCAGTGCTGCTCCTAATCCAGCCCAGCATACTGTTAGGTTTTGTTTTTTTTCTTCCAGCCAGGGCACACTGCTGGCTCATGTTCATATTTGTGTCCACTAGGACACCCAGGTCCGTTTCTGCAAAGCCGCTTCCTACCTGGCTGGCCCCCTGCATGTACTGGTGCCTGGGGTTGTTCCTACCCTGGTGCAGGACTTCATACTGCCCATTGCTTAAGTTCTGAAGGTTCCTGTCAGCCCACTTCTCCAGTCTGTGCAGCACCTTCTGCTTGGCAGCACAACTCTTTGGTGTATCAGCTGCTCCTTCCAGTTCTGCATCATCTGTAAACTTGCTGAGGGAACATCCTTCACCATCACTAATGAAGATGTTGAACAGAACTGGGTACAATATTGACCTACAGTGTATAGTGCTAGATACTGGCCTCCAGCTAGGCCTTGTGCCACTGAGCCTAGCCATTCAGTTGGTTTTCAGTGCACCTTCTTGTCTGTTTATCCAGCCCATAATGCATCAGCTCCCCTATGAGGATGTAGGGAAGATTCTTGAATAAGATGAAATAAAAATATTTATTCCCTGTTTATATCTTTAACAGTACAGCTTTATGCCTTGACCAATTTAAGACAAAAATCATAACTGCATTTGACTTGTTAAGAATTATGCACAAAATGTATTTATTTTCTTCTTTCCATGTTTTCTTCCATTTTGCTGTTCAACCTGCTTCGTTGTTTTATCAAGTTGCTAAATATTTCTAATGTAAGCTGTAATGTTTTAGAAACAGGGCTGAATTTATTCTGTTAAAAACCTTACTGGAGGCAAGGTAGACACTATTTACTGCTCTCCCCTTATCTATCCAGTCATTTCACTGTAGAAGATTATCAAGCTGGTTAAGCGTGACTTCCCTGTAGTGAATCCATGCTGACTACTTCAAGTTACCTTTTTATATGTTTATATGTTTTTTATGTTTTATATGTTTTATGTTTTTTATATGTTTGGAAGTAGTTTTCAGGATCAGTTGTTCTGCCACTTTGCCAGGGACCGAGGTGAGGCTGACTGGCTTGTATCCTCCTTGCCCTTTTCTGAGAGATAAGTTTAAAAGCCCAAGATTTATGTGTTATGGATCAGAATGTGCTCGAAGAGGTGTAAGAATTTTTTCCAGTTTAAAGGAGCAGTACTTTGAGCACTGGAATTAATATAATGTTCCTATGATTGCTAAATTTTGAGGACCTATGGGAGTATAGCAGAAACTTTCAGCTCCTCTTGACTCCTTAATGTTGTTTTACTTTCAAAAGACTTTTCCAGAAGTAATAGCAAAAGTCCACTACTACAGAAAAGCAAATTATATCCTTTTCACATTGTTCTTTCTTCCTTTATTTTTTTAAACTTCACCAACTAAACAAACAAAAATGCATATCACTCAGTTCATCACTAGGTGGAAGTAGTAATTATTTGATAGTAAACCAATCTTGTAGAGTGAATTTTATAGTTCTTGAGAAGTAAAAGTTGCAAAATATCTTTGTAGGTCAAATGATAAATCAAGATCTGGAGAAGAAAGTAAACAGAGTGATACAAAACCTTTGCATCAAGTGAGGGAATCCCACTGGAACACAAAGCCAAACCTAAAGAGAGTTACTAGAAAAAGAGATCATCCTGAAGGTGGTGAAAACAGAGAAGAGGACAAGGCTGAGATAATAAATGCAAAAGAGTGTTTGGTGTTAGAGAAAACTGTTTCATCAACGGTGAGTTTTACAGCCAGTTTATACCTCGACTTTTGTGTTTTAAGTTCTCAGAACCATAGATGGCACCATTCACTGTGTGGCTGGGAAAGGTTTCTGTGATTCTATGCTGAATAAATGGACTTAGAATCTAAAAACTGTGGAAATATCTAATGTACACTATTGTCTTAAGTTTTACATTTAATATGGTCAGAAGTATGGACTATCATAATGGTAAGCTGTCCCTGTTACCAATTAATGTCTGTTACTAATTGAACAATGGAAGTTAAGGCAGCTGTCTAACATCAGATATTATCTAAAATCTATGTAAGTATACTTGCAAGATGAAATGTGTGTGAACACAGTTAAGACTTCCTTCTGCTTAAATTCACTCAACAGGCCTAATCTAGCCCAGACTAGTTCTTTCTCTGTCTCAAGTTGCAGTACACGAATCAAGTTTATCTAGTATTCCTTATTTTGTAGATTGATCACTGAAATTTTTAACAAAACTGTGCTTGCTGATTTTTTTTCTATTTTGGAATATGTTTCTCTGTGTGTGTTTTGAATAATATTTAAATGTGGTTCTGTAAACTATTGTAGCTTTTTCTTCCTACTTTGTTCCCAGGGCAGAAAAAAAAAATTTTTTCCTTCCCTCAAATTGTTCTTTAATATGTATTTTTAGAAAATAATTAATCTTTCCAGTTTCTGAAGGCTTGCTGTTCTTGATAAGTTGAGTATGGCCTTGTTCTGTTAATTAGCAGGAACACTGGAAACTCAGTCATCATAGATAATATGATCTAATTGACACTTTTGCTATAGAGCCTGATATTAAAGAAAATGGGAAAAAATGTCCTCAGCTATTGGAGATGACAGCTGGGCATGTTTCAAAGAACCTCAAACTTAGTTCTTCAAATCTTTTTGTCCTCAAAACCAGTTACAAATATTTGGTACCTAATATAGTAGTAATTGTCTTCTCTGTTCAGCAAAACTCTAGTAACATAGTGGAAGCTGCAAAGTTCTCAGAGGCTACAAGAAAACAAAATCTTACAGACTCTGAAGAAACACCATGTAAAAGGCTCAGGCAGGATAACAGTCTTCAGTCTCCAGAAATACCGTCAGAGGGTGAGAGTCAAGTACAACAAGATGATTTTCAGCTTTCTACCTCTCAGGAAAAAAATTCAGACAATCACTCAAGGTAAATCAACTAATTTGGGCTTTTAAGCTCAACTGATTGGTTTTGGCTTTTGTTTTTAAAACAATAATAATTATTAGTCATTTTTCTGCAGTGTGTTGTGAGAGTGTGTGTAGGATGCCAGTCCTTGTGTCTTCCATCTGAGCCCTTCCAGATGCAGGCAAACATCCCTGTGTCTCTTACTGTGCCTGCACCCTCATAAAATGAACACTGTGCTGGAAGTGTCCTCTGCTGCTATTTGCTTCCTGTACCTACTGTTTACTGAGGAGGATGTTACTGGGGGGAAGTTTGGAATTGATGTTAGTACCCAAGGTGCCCATCATCTTGAGGCGAGAAGCAGTAAGCAGCTGATTGTGGAACAGATTGCTGTCTGAGAAACTGGCACAGATAATTAGTTATCCGGTTCTAGTTTCTGGACATTTAGTCTCATCAACTAAAATATCATAATTTTCAGCTCCTGGTATGGTTTTAGCAAAGAGAACTAGAAAGGTTCCCATGATGTAATAAGCATGTAACTTCCACGTCCTTCAAAATGAAAATTAATGAATCCTTTTCTAAACAAAGAAAACTTTATTTTGTAAATTAAATTTTGCAGCTTTCCAGCACTCCAAAACTGCTTCATACATGTATGCAATCAGTACTTTGTGCATACATGAAGAAATTAGGATTTCTGATTAGATGGTACATGGATGTATTTTTACCACTGTAAAGTAAATAGATTATATTGGTGGTGACAGTGATCCATTTTTATTCAGTTAGTTTATTTTTATTTGTAATATCCCTTTTTTTTTTTTTAATATATTTTGGACTTTGTTATTTTTTAAACATACTTTTGTTCTGAACTATAGGAGGCAGTCCAGAAGGTCATCAAAACAGATGGTGCTGCCAAAACATGTCTCGGAGCCAAGACATGCTGCTGCTTCTACCCCTGAATGTGAGGCTGCTTGCAGTGAAAAGGGGAATCAAAGGCAAGAAGTTAAACTTAGTCTTACAAGAGGCAAAAGTTTGAAAACTACACTTAGAAAGAAATCTGGGAAGGAGCACAGAAGTTCAAAGATAACTTTGGTGACCCTCCGGGCTTCTCAAGAGGAGGAAGAGGAGGAGGAGGATGAGGAGGAGACAGATGACTTGGTGCCTGATGATGAAGATGAATGCTTTGCACCAGAGGAAGTAAACAAAGCTCCAGTGTTTGTTCCTATATGTCTGCGATCTCCCAAACCAATTTCTGTTCAGATAGAGGAAACCATGGAGGAGGTATCCTATAGTTCTGTATATCTGCTTTTGTTTTGGTTGTTTAAACAGTTTTTATTTTAATTGTATCGCCGAGTACTTGAGTTTTTTGTCCTGATTTAGTTTATTTTGTGAAGAATAGCATTGAAAGTAGCATGGATGTTACTTCCAGTATTCTGTCACTCTCACAGGAAAGAAGTTTTTTCTGATGTTTGGGTTGAACCTTCTAAGTTGCAGACCATTTTACCCCTTGTTCTGTCACTGCACACAACATCCCTGAATCAACTGCAGCCCATGGAGGACCCTAATTTTTTTACTGTGAGGGTAACAGAGCACTGGAACAGGCTGCCCAGAGAGATTGTGAAGTCTCTGTCTCTGGAGATATTCAAAAGCCATCTGGACATGTTCCTGTGTAATCTACTGTAGGTGTTCCTGCTCTAGGAAGAGCTTTGGACTAGATGATCTTCAGAGCCAATCACTCTGTGATTCTGTTATTGTGATGTTCATGCTCTATCTGTCATGGGCAGATCTATCACAGCCCCATTGATGTTAATGAGACACCATCTACATCTTTATACCTTTTTTCAAAAGCTGTATATTTAGACTCTTCTGTGGACTGTTTGTAGTATTGAAAACTCTGAGCCTAGAGTGTAGGCTTATGTTTGAATTGTACTCTTAGACTAGAGTAAAACCCAAGACTGTAAGACTAGCAAGACCTGCTATTGTATCTGCTAAGACCAGTCCCTACAGAGGAAATGGTATATGTTTTTGTCATCAGGGAACTGATAAGGCCTGGGAACAGGGGGCTCTGTTCAAGGTCTTGAAGGGGATTGTGCTCAAAGGTTTAGATACTTTTCCTATTTTTTTTCCCCTGTCATTCAATGTGACATTTTTGCTTTTTTTTGTCCCTTCTAGCCTGTCTTACCTCAGTGATGTGATTTCACAGCTCTTTTAACTTTGTTCCAAATCTGCTTAACCAACCTGTTCCAGTCACACCTCAGATCTTCACCACCACTTCCTTCCATGCACTCCAGTGTGGTTGTGTTTACTACTGCTAGTCATCTGCTTCTCTTCTCCCATTTAAGTCTTGTTGGGTGTTTATTTGGGGTGGGTTTTTTTTGTCTCCTGAATTAATCACACATTTTTCTCGGGGTGAAATATCAGGAGAACTTAAAGCTCAGTCAAAATACCAGGGGATACTCTACAGAGCAAAAGTGGCAGCAGAGTTGCTCAGAACATTTTGCTGAATCCCTTAATTTCAAAGATGTGAAATATATTACGTGTGGGGATGATGATCAAATTTCCTGGTTTAGCACAGGGGAACCATGAGTACTATTAAGGGATATGGTGAGATACCTGAGGACTTGGCTGTTGTCAAATTCAAATAGATCTGTGGAAAGTATCTGTGAAAGTCGAAGCCTTTGAAAGCTATCCAGATCAAGCAGTGTTTTTCAAACGAACTTCACTGAAAATTTACTAACCTTTCTGCCAAATTGTAAGTCCTTGTTTCTGAAAACATCAAATATCTGAAGTTCTCAGTGAAAACACAGTCTTAAAGAAGGCAGAAAAAAGCGGTAAAATAGTGGGTGGGTGTATTTCCTACTCTTACTTTGGAAAAAGGCTGGACTTTACTTCGTTCCTGAGGACTTAAAAAGCAGACAAAGTGTGAAAACTAACAAAATCCACTTGAAGCAAACAGCCACCATAAAAGATCTCAGCTGGATAACTTAGTTTGGTAGAGTAATAAACAACTAGAAGCAAGCTTGGTCTTAGGTTTTCTAGTGCTTCCAGTTAGTTACAGGTAGCACTACCAGTTCTGCCTCTGGTTCATAGAACTGGTGCCTTCTTAAGTCAGATGGAATATAGTAGGAGACTTGATTTCTGGGGCAGTTCCCACTGAATGTTCAGGATCTGGTAAGCGTATGTGGTTTATAAAAACTGGCATTTGACAGGGTTCCTCTGTTCTTCTTGGGGCCTATGAACTGAAATACTTAAAAATTATTTTTACAGCTGGAAATACCTGTGAATATACCAGATGTGCAGGTGCCTACTGATGTTGAAATTGCCTCTCATGCATCTGTCCAGCTGGTAATACAGACAGAGGAAAAAGTAATAGCCTCAACAGCTGTAAGAATGTCTTTTTTTGTTGTTTGTTTCAAAGCACATACAAAGCTGTGTGGATAGTGTCTGCTTGCCATGTCTTGCTTGTAACATTATAGCTTAATAGATTCTTACCTGTCCCACACAAATATGAGGGACACAGCTATGGCAAAACTGTGTAAGTAAATATTGTTAAACTTTAAAATACCCTTGGAAAGCCAGGGTCACTTTTTGGCAGAAAATTTACCTGTAAGTGTTAGATTAAAATCGTGGATTAATTTTATATAGAACTTTGATATTGTTTTTCTTTTTGTTTAAGGAAATAACCGCACATGAAAATCCAGAGGTGGACAAAGGTAGATATGAAATTGTCTTCTTCATATGTTTCCTGCTAACTTGCTACCAATATGTAGCTGTTCTTACTGGAAATATAGAGTTTTATGTATCTTATAAAAAAAATCCCAAAACTGCTTATGAGATACTGTTTTGGAGGAGTTTTAAATAATTTTCTTTTTTACTGGTCTCTATCAAGTAGCAGGGGGAACCAAGCATTTCAAGGTTCTGTTTCCAGAGGTCAGAATGTGACTTTCAGTCTTATCACTTTCCCATGCACTGATTAGTTGCACCAGAAGAAATCTAAATACATTTTCAATGCATCCTCCTAGGAACCACTGGAAATGGAGCAGACTGCTGTCTTCGTTGAAGGAACGGAAGCCGATTTTGTTCTTTTGATTTATTACATAGAATCATTTTGTTTATAAAAGACCTTACAGATCATAAATTCCAACCTAGCCCTGCCAAGTCTACCAGGCTGTACTATAGCTTTAGAGAATGAAAATGTTTTATTGGATGTGATCTGTTAGTAACAGGCAAAGGGATGTACTCTGTGCAGAGATTAGGAACCAGGAGTCTCAGCTGAGATATGGATCCACACTATTTCTTAGGAATTTCTGTAATTAAACTGTTACCAGTTTCTTTTCCATTGGTGACGGGCTGACCTTGTCTGAGTGTGAGATGTCCACCCAGCTGCTCTCCCACTCCTCCTCAACTGAATGACAGGATAAAATTGAAATGGAAAGGCTCCTTTGTTGATATAAAGACAAGGAGATCACTAACCCAAATAGATTAAAGTTGGAGAAAACTAAGAATTTATTGCCAAACAAAATAGAGTAGGCTTCTGAGAAACAAAGACAAAAACTAAAGCACCTTCTCCTCCCTGCCTTTTTAAGCCCAACTTCATGCCTTCATTTCCTACTCCTCTGCCTAACCCTGCACAGCACAGAGAGATAGGGTATGGGTGTTGCAGTCAGTTCCTAACATTTAACCTCCATTGCTTCTTCTGCTCACATGCTTCTGCTCCCATGTGGGGCCCTTCTTATAGGGTAAAGTCCTTCAGGATAAGTCTGCTATACCATGGGTTCTCTACAAGGTCTCCTCCACAGGTTAAAGGGAAATCCCTGCTCCCATGGATGTAGCACCTCCTCTCCCTCCTTTACCGACTTTGGTGTTCGCAGGGTTGTTTATGACAACCTTTTCCCTTGTTTTTGTCTCCTGTGCAGTGTTTTCCCCTTTCTTAAATATATTTGTTTCCCAAAGGTGCCACCATTTTGGCTGACAGGCTCAGTTGTGTCCTTCAGTGGGTCAGTGGAAACAAGTGTGTCCAGGGTATCCCCCCCTGCTGCCAACACCTTTACCCAGTACACTATTAAAGGGATTAATGTTGCTGCTCAGTGCTTTTACAATAGTTTAAATTTAGTGATGGGAATTGCTGAGTGTTCAAAGCAACTTGGTCCATAAAATGCTTTTTGAATATAGATAAGTGGATTTCTGGTTCATCACCTTGTGATTTTTAACGTGCAAACAACTTCGCAGGAATCAATGATGGAAGCACTGAAGCTGCTATGACTTTACTTGCAATGGGTGACCCAATGTTCCAGTTAAAAACAAGTACTGAAGGTATGATCTGTTTTATAGTACAAAGCCTTGCTTGTACTTTCTGGGTCCACCTGAGGAGGGAGGCAGCAGGAGCTGCAAAGCTCTTCCAGGTGCTACTGTGTAGCAGTAGATCAAGTATCTTTTATGCTGTTAGTCCTGATGAGTTATAACGTGTAGTGAGGCCAAGCAACATGAGTTGGTTGGATAAAGTAAGACACCTTGCTGGATTCTGCCAGCTGCATCACTGTGCTAGAAAGATGTTTCTGAGGCCAGTTCAGACATGTTCGAATCAATTTGGTCATATTAATTGGACAAAAGAAAGGAATTGGACTTCAGTGGCCTAACAGTTATCAGGCCTTTAACTGGAAGCATAGCTTTTTCCACTTAATGAACTACAACCTGAAATTACCTTCGTTTATTTGAGTTTTTAATAGACTTCTATCTAGAATGTATCAGCTTTTATTGATTGAATGCACAGTTAGCAAATGTCTGATCTTAGCACTGGATTTACCTGGGATTTGCATCTTTGAAGAATGCAAACTTTGTTAAATGAGGTTTGAAATTGAGTATCAGTAAAATAGTTTAATGTATATGCCAAACCTGAATCTTCTAAATAAAGCTTTTCTATTCTGTTTATTTTTCTAACCAGAATGGACACATGTGTTGCCTGCTCAAGATGAGTTGAACATGGTGGATGGCCTTGTAACCCACACCTACTCCAAAGAAAACAGAACTCCTAGTCAGTATTTACTTTCTTCAGACACTTCTACCAAGGAATTGGTCTCTCCTGAAGATGGAAGCAACATTAATGTAGAGGATCAAAGCACTGGCATAAGAATAGGTGTTGAAGGATATTTTGAGGAAAATGCTACAGATAACAGGTTAAATTACTGTTTCATTTTCTTTAGGGAGAGAGATTCTGCTACTTTGGCTAGGTTCTTTCTGGCATTTCCATTGAATTGCAAGCAGTCTTGCTTTAGCAAAGGTTTCTCTGTTTATGTAGTCGGTGTGTGACCTGGAAAACCTCTGTTGTCTGTTTCTTAGGACTTTTATGAGATGCTTATATAATTTTGGGGATGTAGAACTAGTTCTCCACTCCTGAAGTTTACTCTAGTGGGAAAGAGAGCAAGATTCAAATTTAGCTGTTATGGATCACTGATAATTACCATTATCTTTTTCCCAAAGTACTTTGCAGCTAATAAGGCCAGAGCACACTGCTTAGGAGTCACTGCTGTTGTAGATCAAGAAACCTGTTGATCTTCTGTCATTGTGGTTTTTAATGCTTTATATATTTGATTTTTTTATTTTGTTCAAGAATTTGTGAATGTTGAAACAGCTTGATAGAAAACCTTTTCAGAAAAAATCTGTTGGTTATCAAATTGAATTATTTAACTTGTCAATTGCTTGAACAAACTATCAGATTATATGCCTATGAAAAATTATAATCAAAGGTATTTTACTTCTAAGTCTATTCATTCTTTTGTTATATTATTAACCAGAACTTACTCCTGCGTGATTAGTGTTAGGTTTCTGGTATTTTCATGTTTTTTTTAAGAATTCAATTATTTTTTATGAAGGTAGAGAACATCCCAGTTTGCAGTATCTGCCTGTTTGCATTCCCAGATTTATTTATTTATTTTGTTCTGCCATATAGTCTTCTGTCTCCCCTGACAACTGCAGCCTGTATTCCAGGTCTTCATCATCTTACCTACTCTGTTGCTTTTCTCTGCACAGTGGTGCAGAGAAAAAAATTTCTTTGTCAAAAATATTAATTTTATCTCACAAATAACTGTCAAAAATCAAGAACTACACCGATGGGATTTTTCCTTTTTCCTTGCAGGTGTAGCTCTTTGCCTGTGGTGAATAGTATGAGACTGACACAAGGCAGACTCCTGGAGCCTGAGCCAGGCTTTGGAGTACTGCAGTCCAATGAAACTGTAGTTCAGGAGTCACTCGATACAAATGTGCATGTGGAACAACTAGAGCAAGTTCAAAGTGGTAAGCCTGTTTCTTATCCTAGGGTTCTCTAAACGGTCTCTTCTGTTGGATTCACATCTCTTTGTGAAATGAAACTAAGCTGAATGTTGTCTTCACTTTCTGTCCATGTTCACAAATGGTGCATCACCACTGTAATTTAGGACACTCATTTATGGTATAGTTTTATGTATAAATGTACCTTCATTGTAAAATTAAATTAAATCCAAGTAGCAGGAAAGCCCTTAAATTACTGCACTGCTAATTACAGAAATACAGTACAATACAGTGTACTTTTTTCTATTGTAACTGTCTTTCCCTTCTATTAAAACCAGAAGAGGAGGTATACAGAATTGTTTTGGTATTCTTAAAGCATTTAGAAAAAATGGTGGTCTTCAAACTTTTAGTTATCTTCATATCACTGGCAAAATGCACAACATAGCAAAAGCAAGATGACATAGATGTATGTATGTCTCAACTATATAAGAAATGTTTATAGATGCAGCAAAATGGTTAATATTTTTCTGGTGTGTTTGTGTATACACATCTACATAATACGTTTTAATATAAAAAAGCTTGTATGTAAAAATAATATGCATATATATATATACATTCACACAAACACAAAATTATTTTCAATTTTACTTTTATGTGCCTTAGACTCTACACCCCCGAGAGGTGCTGCAGAAGTGCACAAGGTGGAACTAGAACAGGTGAAACCAGCTGCAGGTGATGCTTCAGTTCTTCATGATTTTGCAGCTAGAAGTACAGAACCTTTCAAGCAAGCAAACAAAACTGAGAGGTAGGAAGATTGATCAGTTAATATTGACTTTATTCCTGAGTCTCATTATGTATGTCTAGTCCATGTGTAATATCTGTCTGTGATGGAAACTGCTTACAGATACTGTCTGTGTTCATGCACATGAGTGCTGAGTTTATGCTTTTATTTGAAGGTTTTTCTCTCTTGCATGTGGTCCGACACCTTTTAGAGATAAAACATTAATTTGCGTTTGCTGGTTCAGAGCTTAGTAATCACCTTGCTGCTTAATTGTCTCCCATGAAGGTGCATCTCAAAGGAAATGTGAAGGAGTTGATCAGTTTTGAAGTGGTAATGAGCTTGTCATGCTTTTAGTAGTAAAGTCTCAATTAGTGGTGTTGGGGAGGCTTTTTCCTGAAGTACTTTATGTACACTTGTTTGAAGATTACACATTTTGTTTAGTAGAGTGATGTAGTTTTTAAACGTGTCCCATTTCTCTGTCACTACATAAGCTTAACAGAAAATAAATAAATGTACTGAATTTACCCTATGCACAGGGTATCTTAAATTGGATTCAAATTAAGTAGATATGTAACTTACAGAACAGAAAAAGAGATGAGAGATGCTTGTGGAAATTCAGGAGATTTAAGACCTGTAACTGCATCACCAAAACCCGGAAAGTCTCACCTTGGATTAGAGGAATATCCAAATCAAAGTTCTGTGGATGGACTTCCTGAGCAAAACCCTTGTCCTCCTGAGTACAATATATGCACAATCAACTTTACTCAGGTAAAGAACTTAATTTGATTACAGTCTAGAAGCACCTAGTTTCTGAAATTCTGTAAAGGAAGAGGTTTTCAGTGCAAATGTACTTAGCCGTTTTAGAACTGGTACTTCAGCTAGTGAATGAAACATTCTTTTTTGCAAAGGCATAACCAATCATTCAGACCAACTTAATCTTTGCAAACACTGGTTTATAGCATATGAGCAATGAGTGATGAATAGATTAGCAAAATTGTGAGCGATTTTTAAGAATTTTGATAGACAAAATTACCTAGGATTCATGTATTTATTCAGTCTGACCTCTTATGGGTATATTTGTTAAAATTAAGTGAAAGTGTAACAGCATTTTCATTGCCGTCTTCATTTGTTTTTTTTAAAGCACTTCATGCCTTGCTGCGCTCTTTTCCATTGATTTCAAAACCCAGTTAAGAGTTTTACATTTCTGTTATTATGGGCAAACTGTATCTTTTATATCCATTTCTTTGCAGTGGTTTGTGTCATCTCTGTGCTAATATAAACGAGAAGTACCTTATTTCTTCATGAGAAAAAGGTTCATTCTCAGTTGCCTCAGGTTTTTTAGTGTTGCCTGAGATCAGTCTACATGTAGTTACAGTGGGAACAGCTGGTGGTTAGTAGCTTGTTGGCCCAGTACAACCTGTTGATGTGTCAAGGTTGATCTCATGTTAGAAGAAGGTACAAGAATTATTTGGCTTTTACAGGACTGGCAGAGAGTGTGAAAAGAGGCAAATTGCAGTGGAGTTTTCCTGCTTTTAGGAAAGGTACATGCCATAAAAGGGAAGGGATAGGTGAGTTGCAGAGCCTGGTGTTTTTCTTTGGCACTCAGGGGTGTTGTAATGGTTGGGGGAGTTTGTGTTCTTAGTTTCACTGAGCAATTTATAAAGTGAGTCATCTCTGACAGAGTTGTGCTGTAGAAAGTATAAATTTATTTTGACAAACCATTAATTCAGATGATGAGCTGCATATAAATTTTATGTTGCCCAACTGTTTCTTGTCCCAGTCAGGCTAATCTTTTAAGATAGGATGGCTAGAAATAAAAGCTGACAAAACGCAATTATGATGATGTCATTAAAGTTTTTTGGTTCTTCAGCATTTGACATGCTTTGTTTCTTTCCTATTTACTAGATTTATCTCTCAGAATTATTAACTTGTTTTATTTCAAATGTGTTATTTCTAGGAGGAAGCTGGCCCTCAGGATTCTCAACAACAGTGCATAAGCAGCACAGAAGAGACTCCAGGTACAATGTGCTAATAGAATAAGTTGGCAGATCTTGCAATTACACAAAGATGGATCAAAAAAACCTTAAAATGTTTTAATTGTCATGATGAATCAATCTATTTCATTAAGAAAAACAGTGAACCACAGCAAAGTGCCATTCCCCTCCCTAGGCTCTTTCATTAACACAAACTAGACTTGGGAACTTTTTGAATGGCACTTTATTAAGCTTAAATATCAGTGGAAGGGAAACTTCTTGCTCTCTCCTTACTGTGAGCTCCTGCTGCTTACCTTGTGCTAGGTTTAGCACTTGCTAGCTCCCTTTATGAGTCTCTGACTCACCTATCCATCAATAATTGAACATGACAGAGAGAGAGAACCTGTATGGTTTTCCAGTGGCTTAATGCAAGAGGCTAATGAAGTTGTCAAGTGAATTCCAGTGTCAGAGTTGTGTGAGCAGGAGAGGTGGACTGCACGAGTGTGGAGCAGGTGAGAAAGGAGAAGAGGGGAAGAAGGATGAAGACAACCAGACTTCCCTCTTTAGCAGACTAACTCCTAACTGATTAGATGTGACAAAAGTTATTAAGCTGATGGCTGCTTTTCCCTTTTAAACAAAATGAAATTGAGCTGCTCTCGAACCGAAAATCACTGTCATAACCCCAGCATCCTGCCTCAGCATGGGAACTACACTCCAAAGTTGTAACTCCTGAGCATGTACAGAAGATAGGGCTTACACTTTTTCTTAGGTATCTGTTGTTAGGCTCTGTTATTACAAGGATCTTGGGACAGAGCATCTTAAACTATCTTTATTTATAAGCAAAAACATAAGGTTTGAGTAACAGAAGTTTTGCATCATGAATGGGTGTTGCCTTAAGTAATGGAGCAGCACTGTTGTTTACAGTCTTCTGACAACTCTACAAATCCCCTCTCCGTGTTCATTCTAATGGATGGCAGTTAGCAGTTATCTATTGATGTCCATGTGTTGACTAAATTATTGTTTTTCATTTATTAAATTCAAAACTATACTTCTTAAGTACTCTTCTGCAAGTTGGTAGTGAAGGAAAAAGAACTTGTGTTTATTGTAAAAACAGCAGATTCCTTCCATTTAAAGAAGTAACTCTTAATGCCTGACAGTTTCAATTAAAGACATTGAGTGATTTGACCACTGTTACACAAGTTTAATTAAAGAGCAAATTGTTCTTTAATGCTAGAACACCCATTAGAAAAAGCTCCATCCCTACTAGACGTTTTTAATATTCTTCATTCTAAGTGGTAATCAGGACTCCACTGCAATGAAAAGGCTCCAGGGGGTGATGATGTGTGTATCTCATCTAAAAAGAAAGTAAGCATTTTGTCTTAAGGACAAAGACAAAAATGTCTTAAAGTGCCATTTTCCTTGGAGAAATGGGTGCCTAAAATTTAATTACTCAGGGTAGGGAAGGCATGAAAAGAACAGTGTTAATTTCAAACTGGAGTAATAGATTTTTGTTATTTATTTCCCTGAAGAAATTACAGTAGCAAGTGTTGATCATAGATGTCCAGAGGAAGAACAGACATACATTTTAACATTGGTGGAAATTCCAGCTGACTCAAAAGACTTTGGTGCATCTGCTTTGCTGGAACCAACTTCAGAACCACTGCTGCCAGCCCCAATACTTATCAGTCCAATAAATGCAAGTGAAACAAACGTGACTGAAATTGAGAGGTAAATGCTTTATTTCTGAGCACTTTTTGTAAATGTTGATTGTTCCCTGGATGTTTGTTACAGATTAGAGCTTTTCAAAAGATTAAATGCAAGAGGTAATAATTTTGGCAGACTGGTCAGAGAATTAAGAAAGTGAAAAGGGCTCTAATCAGATTTCAGGAAGATCTCATCAGGGGTTAAAAGTTAGTGGTTTAGTTAGCTGGGATTTTGGTGTCAACCTTAATTCTGATTTATCCTTTGAAAGTCTTCCATTTTAGTAGAAGTCATTTGTCCAGCCTGAATCTATTCTGCCATTGGTACTTAGAATGAAAAGTTACTGAAATGAAAAATCTAAGGATGGTTGCATTTTTACTGTACTCTAACTGTCTTGTAAAGTAGAGGTTCATGAATTTTTTTCCAGATTTTTAGTGTAGGTGGTCTTCTGAAGAACATTATGAACAGTGGTAATAAATTCAGAAATCACTCTCATGAGGTTGTGCCATGTTCAAAAGGCAGAAGAGCTGAAAAAGAAAAATTACTCACCATAATAATAGCTGGTTTGCAGTAACGTGATACAAAGGGGTTTCGTTTCTTTTACAAGGAGTACTCAATTCCATGTGACAAAAGTGTTATTTCAGCATTACAGTTGAAGAAAGTGAACATCGAAGGCAAAAGGCATTCTGAAGAATAGGAAGTGTTGCAAAGTTGTAAAAAACCTATTATTATTAGTGTAAGTCTTCAGATTGTAACTAGAGGTGTGATGTATTGTGGCGACCTTGCCCTGTGACATCAGATGTTAATGTCATTCCCTTAGTTATTGAAAGGATTAGAGCTTTGAGTGACTTTTGGCTACACAATGTAAGAAGTCTAACACCTGTGGAACTATGGATGATAGAACTGTTGCCAGGCCAAGTTAGGGTACATCTTTCTCACTGTTCCCTTACTGCTTTACTGTGTTTCCCTAGTTCCTGCTGCTTTCCTAGGTGCTTTGCTGTTTTTTGAGATCATGCTGGGTGGGTTATGGGGGCGTGTGGAATGGTGTGGAGGGTGGGGAAGAAAATTCAACTGTGCATATAAATGCCACTGTATTTTAGGATTTTCTAGGACAGTTGATCAGTTGCCATACTTCTACGTGTTATGAAAATATTGAGTTCAGAGCGACTTCTGAAGTCACTAGATTTTATTATGACTAGAAAAACTCAATTCTCTAACTCAAGACAGCACAGCGAGATGTTTACGTAGTAGCAATAGTACATTTGAATTTAATATTTGCCTTAAGCAAGAAATAGTGTCTTGATAGATCCATGTGTAATTTCCATGCAGAAATATTACAGAAGGTGAGTTTTGTCTTGTTGTACAGTCACAATAATTACTTTTATATATAAACAGCATTGGATCCTTGACAATTGCAACTGATGAATTTGCTGCACCTTTAAACACCAGTGTGGAAACCACACAACTAGAGTGTTTATCAGTGGAGCCCGTTCCATATCTGCAGACAACTCAAAAAAGGCCAGCTGCTGAGCTTGAAGAGAATTATTTTCCTCCTGCCAAGAAAGCTGTGTGTACTGTTGTAGAGGAGAGTAACCTGGAAACCACATACAAGGTGAGGTGCTAATTTGGTGAGTCTTGCATAGTGTAGATGTGTAACATGTCATAGAGAATTTCTGCCTATGTTTATAATTTAATGGTGTCCCTTGCTTAAAAATGTACTGCCTGTACAACTTAAAAGGAAAATCAACATCCTGTCCTGGTTTCACTGGGGTAGAATTATAGAATCAATTTTTTCTTGAGGGAAGCTGAAATTTTTTAGTAGACTGCAGCACTCAATTCTGTGAGAACAAAGTTGGTAAGACACTTAGTTTTAGTTTGTTGCCAGCCATGGTATGTGAGTTCCCACAGTGATCAAGGTCTCTAGCAGTGTTTAGCTAACCAGGTGCTAGGGCTGGGAGGTGTGATGCCCAGAGCAGCTGATCCAGACTGGCCAACTGTAGTATTCTATACTGTAAACATCACTTCCCACAGTGATCAAGGTCTCTAGCAGTGTTTAGCTAACCAGGTGCTAGGGCTGGGAGGTGTGATGCCCAGAGCAGCTGATCCAGACTGGCCAACTGTAGTATTCCATACTGTAAACATCACTCTCACTATAAATTGAGATGTTTGCTGGGGATGAATCTCTTCTTCAGTGGCTGCCAGTCCTGAAGGGTCTTGTCCATCCTTCTGTCCCCAAGGCCTGCTTACTTTCCTGTTTGCTCTGACCATCATGCTCTTGTTGGAGCTGTGATGCTCACAGTGTTGGACATCTGGCATTCACTGCTGGGAGCACACAGCTCGTGACTGCTGTATGGGCTGAGTATGAGTTTGTATTTCATATTGGTTCTGCAATTAATAGTAGTTATTTTTTGTTTTATTAAATCTGGCTTTTATTGCAACCTGTGATTCATTTTGAACTTTACAACCGTTTTTGGGCTGTTGATTTAGTATTAACTTTTTGGTGAATCTGTAGGCTCTCAAGATTTTTTTATTAGGCTTCCTATTAGGCAGACTGGTAATATGTCTTACTTGGTTAATTCGCCACAGCCTTTCCTACAATGGCATTGCAGGAGAGGAAACTGGATGTATGTTGTATGACTGGCAGGCTGTCTGGCTGCATTGAATGATGTTGTGATTCCTCATGGTGTCTGTTACATAAAGAAGTTGTTAGATGTGTTCCTACCGTTTTTTAACATAGCAAATACTTAAAAGAGCAAACTGCTAATAAAAACTGTCCAGCATGCTTTCTTCTGTGCCTTTAGAATATGACCAGGACTGTGGCAGTGACTACCATACATTTTTGTGAGGTAGTCTAAGACTGTAGTGTGTCTGGGTGAGGGAATGGGTGATAATTCTTTACATGATTCAGAGAGCTTTTCTAGGAAGGACTGGATAGCAATCCTCTTCCTTATTTGACCTCTCATCTTGACATCCCTGTCTTGAGTTATTTGTCATAAGCACCATAAATGATGGATGATACCAAACTAAAGATGAGTTAGTCTTCTGTATCACTCATGTTCTTAGAACTGTACATACTGGGTAAGACTTTATCGACTTTCATTATTTCTTCTATATTGAGAGAAATAGAGAAATAACTTTTTTCTTTTTTAAATACAGGGTTATTCAATTAAATCCACAGATGCTTCAACGATAGCTTCTGGTAGGTAAACTTAAAGTTGTAAAGCATATAGAATACATGTAAATGTGTTGTAATAATGCATTATTCATCATGGTTTACTAGTGATCATTATTGTGCTAAGTAGTTCTGGCTGAGACTATCTAACATGAAAGTAGAAACAAGTTCTCCCAGTAATTACCTAATATCACCATTCCGTGTTTTCTGCTATAAACTACATGTGTTAGATTACACAACTGGCTGTTAATTTAATAATGATTCTAAAAACATTGCTGCTGCTAGTCTGTTAGTGAAATTTTGGAGTTTATTTGACTAAATATGGTGTATTTTCTTCAGCAAATATTTCCACCTGCTGGAGAGCACTAATAACCAAAGATATTTTACCCATACTTTGCCAAAATAGTTTTAGATCTATTTTGTATTTATCTTTTAAAAAATGCCCAATATAATTGTTTGAAAGCTTAATCTGCCTCTGAAGAATCAGAGGGAAAGCAGAATTGCTGACAATGCAATATTCAGTGATCTGAGTCTGTGAAGGGTTTGGGAACACTACTTTTTGGCCCTGAAAAAACTTTAAAGAGAAATTGTAGAAGCTTAAACAGCTAGAGGACTTGACTAAGTTCTACAGTGTGCTGTAAAGGAGGGGGTGGTAGCGTGTGTTTTATGAAACCAGACTTCCACCAGCTTTCCCCCATAACATCTGTAAGATCTTACAGACTTCAGAAGCAGACTGTGAACTTCTAATTCTTAGTAATAATTTTTAAAAAAGTTACAAAAACTGAACAAAAAAAATCAAGCCTTTTCTTGTAATACTGCAAGCCATCTTAACATGCATGCTGTGGGCTGTTGTGTTGTCACTGAAGTTAAATAACTGAAATCCTTGACTCTCAACTCCTTTTACAGGGAATCCTTTTCAAAAAACGGAAGCTTCAGCAAAAGAAACAATATATACCTCTGTGTTGGTGTCTGAACCTGTGTCACCACAACCTGAGAGAAGCCAGCTAGAGACTTTAGAGAATGAAGCAAAAACAACAGCTGCGAATTCAACATTTAGACAGGAAGAAGAGATGACATCTAGATTAACCTCTAATAGAAAAGAAATAAGTGGCCAAGAAATGCAGGGAAATGGGCATGAATCTGAACAGTTGGAACATACTGAAAGCCTGGCATCATCTTCAAAAACTCCATTACTCAGGTATTTCTGCAATAGTATTTTGTCAGCCTTTTCTATTAAAAAAGGCATTTTCACATTGAGGTTTTTGAGATTTTTTTTCCACTTAGTATTACAAGAAGGGCAGTACCATTGTTTCTGACTTAAGTGCATAGATGTTACAGTATTTATCCTCTACAGCAAATTAGAAAGGATCAAACTGTCAGCTTTGAAATTTGAATTATTTTACTGAATTAGTGGATTGACCAAGGGATACTATTTATGTATGGGCTGTCTGGTTATAGACACTTACAGATGCCTTTTGTGAGGCAGACGTCTCTTGGCTATGATATGGATTAAGGGTAGTTGTTTTCCTTAGTTCAGTTTAATGTTGGGATATATACACCTATCCATTTGTTTTGATGTTTGTCCTTCTGTCAGTAAGATTTGTTACTGATATAGTATGCAACACACTGGATTTTTAGTACTAACTTAAGATGTGTCATTTCCCCAAAGGAGTTTCAGCCTTGACAACTCAGAGGATATTCCTCTGGCATTGTTTTAATACTCCTTTTTTGTAATGTTTAAGTGTTTGAGTTACTGCTCTCTTTTGCTCTTGTGCTTACTGTTTTTGATTGTGGTGCTCAACTGGTCTCTTCTGATCTTGTTGTTTACTCTTTCATTATGCTTCTCTGAGTTCTAAAACTGGTTATTTGTACCTGGGACATTCACAGCAATTGGGTAATGATGTGTTAACATTGGCATCCTTGCTTTAAAGTTTACTTTCTAAATTGCAAACTCTTAATAACATGTAAAGTTGGTAATCTCAATACTTCACTCATCACTGTGACTTTGGTAAATTCACTCGTACTAGGTATGATTCCGTTTATTGGCTGCTGCAGGTGATCTTCTTTCTGGTGTTTAAGATGGTCTACTGTGGTATCATCACCGTGAATGAGATGGTGTTTTTTCCACTGATTACATGAAGGATGCTTTTTTCATTCTTTAAGAGTATGTCTTCATTCCTCTTGGAATCTCTGAAGATCTGGTAGTTTTTTACAAGCTCCAGTTTAGTAGCAAGAAGTAGGTTCCTGTTGTCAGGGTTAAAGATTGTCAAGAGTCTCTTAACATTTTGAAAAACCCTTGTGCCAGAAATATTCAGCAATACAAAAGACTTTCTCAGAATTACTTTTTCTTTTTTTCTTAAAATATTCATAGATCTCAGAGGTGTGTGTTTCCTGTGTAATGAGTTGGATTTCTGTGGTGCTACTTCCATTTTACTTGTATGGAGCAATCCTATAACATCTGGATTGTATTTCTTTTTAACAGGTGTGGACGAAAACCATTGGGATTTTTATCTTTAATTTGCAAACAAAGTAGTTCTAAATCTGCAGAAGATACCAAAAGGAATAAAGATAAGATCCCAAAGCCTCGAATCGTGACTCCAAAGCGAAGTCTAAAAAGACCTGGTCCATCCACTGAGGGTGACAGGGGATCATGTTCCCTTCCCTCTACAAGCACATCGTCATCAGTGGAGTATGAGAATGTAGTTGCTGATTCTGCAGTTACGGTACATGTTTACTTTTGAATGCCCTTGCATTTTTCAGATGTGAAGAAGGGGGAACAAGTTATTTCAGAATTGGGTAGGTGGGCTTGTTGTGTTCACGTTTTGAGACGGATACTTGTTCCAGTGACTAAATTCCAACTTGTGCATGTGTAGGAAACTTAAAAGGGTACTAAGTTGTTTTTAAGCTGCACATGTATCTACTTGTTTTCCAGTTTCAAAAAACTTTGCATTTTTTGTATAAACTTTCTATCTAAATTGGAAGCTCAAGTGCATATACGTATATACATACACACACACACGCTCACAGACATAAACAGATTAAGACTATTAAAAGCAACTTTTTCTTTTTCTACTAGGTTCCAAGTAATGAGCCATCTGAGAGGCTGCCCCTTTGTGCTAAAGGTCAAGAGAAGGAAGAAGAGCCAACCAGAATCTCTGAGTATTTTTTCAGTGACATCTTTATGGAAGTGGATGATTCAGAGTAGCAAATTTGCTTTATAAAGTTGTGGGATCTGAGAGTATGATGCAAAAAGAAAAGGGTATTTTTAAGAAGTTCTGATTTGTTCTGATGTTCATTCTGCTACACTTGCTATCAGCCAAGCCGTTGTTCATAAATTCAAGATGAAGCAATCTGGACACATTTAAAATGTTGACATAATCTAAACTGCTACATTTATGTCATGGGACCAGACCAGCAGCTTCTGGTTTGTATTTTCATTTGGTTTAGATGTAGATCATGGATGCATGAGTATCTACCAGAAAAGTGCAATGAAAAAATACTTAACCTTGTGACAAGTATCCTTTTGAATTTAAATGCATTAATTTAAATGCACACGTGATTTTAAATGGTATACAGGTCCTTACTTCTTTAAGTGAAGTATGTTATGTTAGTATGTTAGAAGGAAGAGTGAACCCTTTATGTATAGTATAATCTCTATAGATCAGGATACAATTTCTGGAAGTAGTGTAGTAAATGCACAGATATGTTCAGCACTGCAGGTATTTTTATTAGCATCTCCAAATTACATATTTTTGTAAGAGTTTTTAATTACATAAAGCAAAAGATCTTAAACTGAAAAGCCAAATGGGTTTAGTTCCTTGTAAATTTGTTGAGAACAATCGGAAAAACACTATTTACTAGAAGATGCTACACAGTGTTAATCTTTGCAACTGTCCCACTGGAGTGTAAGTGGCTACTGTTTCCTAGCATAAATGCTAATTTCCTTCTAAATTTGAAAACAAGGAGATAGATGCCAATTTTTTCCTCGATTTTACATGCAAGTCTTTCTATCTCTATTGACTTCCTTGGCTTCCCTGTGCAAAGTAGCACAAGAGACTGGATTTATACCATAAGCATACAATGTGGTTGCTGTGAGGATTTGCTACTTTGAAGCAGTTGAATTTTAATGGTTTTCCTCATGTCTGCTTGTACAGTAGCTTGCTATAAAATGCTGGTGTAACTTTAGATTTTAGTCTGATATTTTTACTTGCCTCATCTAGAAGATTGTTTTGAAGTAACAAGGTTCAGGTAGCCTCTAAGTCGGGTGTTCACTGAAAGATTCAGTGTTTATTCTGAAACTCCTTATTAAAATGAGTGCATAGATTTCAGTAGTGTCAATATTTTGGTAGTTTCTCCTGTTATTTAATAACAGCAGGTATTTTAGAAAAACAAATTATTATCAAAGTGAAACCAATGGCATTGTTATGCTCTTAAGAAACCTATCTTCAGCTTTGGACTGGATCATAATTTCCTGGCAAATATTTTCATAGCAGTGTCTAGTTAATTTTGAAATACTTGAAATTTGAGAATGTTTGCCTTTTCAAAAGCTATTGACAAGCCTTCTGAGGGAGCCTTAAAAATTGTTTCAGGAAGCAAAAATACACGGAAAAGCAATTCTTACTGCAAAGTGCTACATTTCCAGGCCTCTGTCAATCAAATGTTGCTAGCAGTATCTTCTTGAGGGGATAGAAAAGGGACTACCAGTTCCTGTGTAAAGTAGCTTACTTGAAAGCATGCTGTTAGCCCCCCCAAAAAACCCCCACCCCTAATAGCAGTTTCTGTTCAGGCAGTATCTTGTGCTTTGCATAATCAATGTAACTTGAAATGTTTCTATAAATATTGTCTTATTGTAAACATTATGAAACAGATTAATCTATACATAAATCTCCATGTATTATATATTGTAATATTATTTTATGTATGCAAGCATTTACTTCCTGATACATGTGGCATGTTTAAATCACTTGCACTGATAGAGCCTAAAAACAGATTTGTGGGAAGTGGCTATAAAATAACTTCCCTAAGTTCTTTCTGAGGTGATAACCATTCTACATGTAGTTGCATACACTTTAGCTTGCCTTCATTTACAAGGGGGAAAAAAAAAAGCCAGCTATTTCATTACTAAGATTTAAGGTGCCTTATCTGCCTTGTTAATTGGGGCTGCATATTTTTTCCCTGCAGTAAATCACATGCACTTTGTTAGATGTGTTTTGTTTTGTTTTTTAAGAACAAATTTAATTTGAAGTGAGATAAGACAATTGTTGTGTTCTGTTTTGTGTATGAAGATTTTATAATGGTGAAGGATGAAGGGAAAGTGGTGATTCAAAGATGTGAAAATAAAATTGCTTTGCTTAGTGTTGTCTGACACCCTGTGTTATCACATACAAGCTTTCTGTTTCAAAGAAAGTAGTCTTATTCTGTATGTACATTATGTTAATAAATTATTTATATTACCCACGTGTCCCTTTCTTGGAGTATCAGTTGTAGCTTTGCTTATAGAAAGTTGAAAAAAGGGGGCTAAATGAGTGAAGCTGCGGCTGCAGTGCTGGGAGGTAAGTGTACAGGCTGCGGTGGGAATGGTGGTTTCGCTTTTGCTTTAGACCACAGCTTAATCTCCTTGGTAACCTGACTTCCCCATATTAAATCTGTAAACACCGTAGCCTTGTTTCAAATCAAAATAAAACTGGAATGCTGGAAAACAGCAACGTTGGAAGCGACTCCAGCAGAGGTGAGGCTTTTTCAAAAAAATCTGTCCTTACTCCTGTCTCACCTCCGCAGTTGTGCAGTTAATGACAGAGCCGCCCTTTGCAGGAACAGCAAAGGCTCTTCCGCGTTGCAATAGCACCAGGACCTGGTGCCTTTCCGGGGGCGCAGCTCCAGGAGCGGCGCGGGGACGCGAACCCGGGACGTCCCCGCCGCCCTGCCCCGCCCTGCCCATTGGCTGCGGCGGGGGGAGTGGAGGGCGCTG
>NW_009951914.1:294399-315519 GCF_000747805.2 Chaetura pelagica | reverse complement strand
GGCCCAAGCGGGGCCCGGGGGCTGTGAGGAGGGTCCCGCGGCGGGCACGTCGCTGCGCAGGGCCCTGGTGCTGCTGCCCCGCAAGGCCCAAGTTCCGCGTGTCACACAGGCTGTGTGTAAAGGCGTAAAAAGGACTCGAGTTTTGCCTCACGCTCGCGTTTGCCTCACGGGGGATCTTGTTTGCAGTTTTTTTTAAGTCGGGATGCCAGGAGTTGATGTGTTTTTTGGTGCTGACAAGGGGTAGGTCAGGGTGGTACTGATGGAGACAAGGAGTTGGTCGGTGTCTGATGAGTTCAGAGTGGGACACTTAATTCTTGAGTTTGCAGGTTGATTCCGTAGTTCCAGACTGGTGGGGTCGTTACCCGGTCCTGGGCGTGCCCGCAGGAGGAGTCACCTTTGGAGGAGGTTTAGGTGGAATTTCAGTTTTTTCAATTAAAACAGTGCTTACATCTGGTGTAAGTTGTTCTGTTTTGAAGGGGCCGTCATTAACATCGTAGTCAACATAAAAGTGGGTGTTCACAGGCTGAGCAAAGCGTGGGTCTGGGGCTCGGCACCGGTAGGGTGGCACTTGGTCTGAAATCTGTTCCACGTAAAATGGCAAACAGCAGGCAAAGAAACAGCATGTATTCCTAATGAAATATTTCTTTTGGTTCTGTGGTTGGTTTTACATTTTTACAAATCCGTGTGTGTGTTCTTGAGATACATACTGCCCCAAAAAGGGCAGCGTTTAATTATGTGTGTTTACTCAGCTGAGCTGTCACTAAGTTGGCATTTGAGTGTGTGTACCTTTTCATCTCAAAAGAAGAGCAAGGCTGGGTAGCATTTGTAAAACACATTTTTACCTTTTTTTTTTTTTTTTTTTAACACGTTGATTAATTTTGGCCCCAGTTTCCAATGGGATGTCATGACAGGAAAAGTTTTCCTAGCTCTGCTAGACAACCCCACTTACTTGGGCACATCTACTACGTCATTCAACCACTGAAATAGCTGATTGTGTTAGTATTTGGTAGAAATAATTTATGGAGCACTGTAAATGCATGAAGACACGAAGAGCTGAGATCCCTGCTGTGAGGCTCTTAACCATCTGAAATAAAAGCAACACAGGCAACAGCAGAGCAAACAAAAGAAGACATGATACCTGATGGAGGTCTTGCCTTCTGTAGCTGATGTTTGCCTTTCTGCCTATGAGTTCAGCTAGACAGACTGGCCTTCAAAATGTAAACTGTCTTTCAAACCAGATAGGTAAAAATGTAATTTAAAAATGAGTAAGTCTGGATTCTGGAAAAAAATGGAAAATCTATGTAGAGGTTCCAGGGGTTAGCTCTTGCAGCCACTTTGCTTTTGTAGCAGTAATTCACTTTGCTTGTGCAGTAACAGTAGGATTACTCCGTAGGTTTTGTCTCTTGATTATTTTGCTTTAAGGTTGTAGAAGCCCTCATCTTAACAAAAGGACTGGCCTGTCATTAATGAAGAACCCACAAACATATGGTAGAATTAGTACATTTGTTTCTGAGAGGAACCTTTTCTATGTGTATTGAAAACCTACAGTAAGGTTTCAATGCATTTTTACTTTGTAGAGTATAACAATGTGTTCTCGTGAAAGGTAAGCATAGAAGATATTTAAGCAACTGAAATATTGTGTAAATATTCTATTTAACACGTGAACTAAAAAGTCCTTTTGCAATTTTTCATCATTTTGTTAACTGAGGTTGGCCTCTTGAGATGTCGTAGTTACTGGCTAGCATTTGAGTGTTACACAGTTCAGGCAGGTGCAGGCTGTGAGCAGGAACACAGATGGCACTTTGTTAGGACATGTGGAATCCTTCCCAAGAGCCAACTGAGGCGCAAGAGCTGAAGTTGGTGTTTCAGTGTGTCACCTTGACCTTGCTGGATGATCTCTAAATGCTGACCTTATGTGTTAACTGTGTACACGAGCTGATAAAATTGTGCCTTCTGTGAGAGTATTTCTTATCTACTTGTAGCAATTAAGATGGGGGAGGAATCTGTCCCTTTCAAAGTCTTACTAGGCAGAGTGTGTAGGTTTTCTTCCTGCTTTGCATCTTTGTGCCTTTCAGTGACTGAGACAGAACTGAACAAACTTAACTGCAACACTTACTGCTTCTAGGAGAAACCTTAGGTTTGAGTGTTTAAGATCAAATACAGAGTCAACAGGAAGTTTTTTTTCTGTCGAAATAGATTCCCATTAATCTCCTAAACGAGAGTTAGACAAGGCAGTATGACTTCTCTTATGAAGCAATTATTTTGTTCCTTTATTGCAGTTACGCTTTTGTAAGGGTTAACAAAAAAGCTTGACTAATGCTTTTATTTTTTACTAAGAAATGGTAAAAAAACTACTGTAATGAGCACACTGTTTTGGATAATTCTGAGAGAAATGGTGAGATCAGTACTGGATCACTCATTTTCAAAACTAAGGGTCTTTGTTTTTCTAAGAGGCATATTGGCCAGAAGACCAGACATGTAGTGTTAAGAGCTTTTTTTATCTTCACCTTCTTCCTAAACAACAGGAAGGCAAAAAGTGTTTACCAGATTGTTTGGTCTAGGTCATTAATCTCTTGATAGACCCTCATGATGTTTTTTTACAAAATTAGATTGAAAAAAACACAGAAACCTGTAAGAAAAAATAAACAAAACCTGAAAAACAGCACTTGAACTTTGTAATGACTAATTTTATTTTCGTTTATTAAATTTGGAACTAGTCTTTACAATCCTAATGCACTTGAAAAATTTTGTGAAGCATGTTTATTAAGTGCTGTGGGATGCTTAAGGAAAAACAGTAGTTAGGTAGAAATTTTATTACTTTGAAGACAACACGGAACCAGTCTTTAATAAGGTACAATGAAATTTGGAAGATAAATCTTGTACTTTCTTTGCTTAATAAAAAATAATAGGGTCACTCTTGGTTGAACTTAAAATGCCGTTTTTTTCTTCCCCACTTAGGAAAACTATGAGCGAATGAAAGCACTGGTAACTGAACTCCAACAGCAAGCAGAAAAAATCAGGTTAGGTAAGTATGATAGTCTAGGTTTTTGAACACTTGTTTAATTTAGTTGAAAACCCAGTTTTGTTCTTATGGCTGTATATTCATTAGTCCATTCATTTAGATGCAAGGTATTTGCTGGATAGTAGACATACTGAAATTTTAGCTTATATATTTAAATCTGTGTTTACCATCTTCTGTCAGTTGAAAATCTTAAAAGGTTTATGTCCAAGCTAAGCTGGTTCCAAATTTAGGGGTTTTATTTTACGGAACTCAGACTGGCTAAGGAAAAGGCCCATACCATTAGCTCTTCTTTGTTTACTACTGTATCTGGTGTGTTAACACATTTTTTTGTTTGCCTGCTAATGCAGGCAAATCCATGAACTACTGGAAACAGATGTAAATGAAAGCAAGGGTGATTTAGTCAAACAGAAGATTAGTGTAGTTGCCAGAGAGGCAGAAAGTAAACAAGCAAATAATGAAAACTGGATATTTAGAGTCAGTTAATTTTGAATGACTTAAGAGCTTGGTAATCAATTGAATGTATGTTTCTAATGGCAATGTTTTTTTTAATAGAAGGAATTATTAGTAAAAGGCTTTTACTGATACACTTTCCACTTTGCCTGCATCCTTGCTTCACCCACTGCTGCCTGCTAACAAATAGGGCTGGCAAATGTGGTTGTTTTTGAGTTGCATATTAGTCACTTTATGTGCAGATATTTTCAAGGCCCTAGCTGTAGGTGTGCTGGCAAACAAAAGCAAGTCCATAATAGTTTAAAAGATTGAAATCAGTGTTTCATCTTCGTGTCTTGCAAGACTACCTGAATTAATTACTGTTGACTATAATTAATGGAAATTATAACATTAAAATGATTAATAGATAGTTTATAACTGTGCTGTCAGAGGTTGAGCTTGCAGCTTTAATTCTTCCCTTCTTGTGTCCATCATGATGTTGTTTGTCTCTTCATATACTGTTACTTGTATAATGCAGTTTCTTTACAGAACAGAGTATAGTTAAGATGTGCTTAGTGCTTTTCCTTGATTGCTGTGAAACAAAGTTCTAGGATTTCCTGAGGAGGTGCTGAAACAGATTACCTCTGTTTTTTTATGGACATAGAGATGATGCACCGGTTTCCTGTGTGGATCATGGCCTGCTTCACTGCTGTGCATTGTCCTGTTTTAGCCTGTTCATGACAACAGGACAAGAGCATGACCCTCATCTTTTCTCCATCTTATGGAACTCTACCAGGATGTTAATGCACTGTTTTGAGTGACATCGACTGACATTACTGTGCCTGTCACTTAAGTATATGAGAAGAATTAAGTACTTACGCTGAGTATTTAGACGTTAACAAGTCATTCTTTAGTGTGAGGGTGGTGAAACACCGGGACAGGTTGCCCAGGGAAACTGTGGATGCCCCATCCCTGGAAGTCTTGAAGGCCAAGTTGGATGGGGCTCTGAGCAACCCAATCTAGTGGAATGTGCCTCTGCCCAATGCAGGGGAGTTGAAACTACATGATCTTTAAGATCCCTTCCAACTCAGACCATTCTACGATTCCATGAGGTGCAGCATGTTTTTCTTTCTGAGAGCTGTCTTTCAGAGGATGAGCACTTGCTTGATGTCTTTGTAATGAATGCTTCATTCTTTATTAGTTACTTCAGTGGGTAGGTTTTTTGTGAACCTAGATTGCATTCTGCTGAGTAATTCCCATCTTTGGAAGACGGTCCCTGTCCCAAAGAACTTGCAGCCTATGATAAGTTAGAACAGATGGATTTCTCATAACACATCAGCAGTCACAATGAAGTTTTTATGGACGTTACTATGAAGGAGAAATTAAATAAGAGGTTTCAAATTAAATGTCCTAAAGTTTGTTTCATTGTCAGGGACCTTGCATCTCAAAGCCTACAGAGTAGAGGCTAGTATAGAGCAAAGTGAATGTCTCGATGTTGCAAAAGTTGAATAGAATGGCTGCAGGGTCCAGAGGGCAAGCATTTACGATCAGTGTGTGAAGAGGGGCAGTGCACAAAGATCACAAAAATCATAGCATAGAAAATTACTTTTGCAGCATCACTCAGGGTGTAAATGAGAAAAACAAGATGGAGGTCAGAGCAAATGTTGCAGTTACCATGATGTGGGATGCTGAGAACTTGACTAAGAGTATTGGCTCTGTGAGTGGATATGAGAGGTTGTATCTTATGAAACTGGTACAGAAAGAATTTAGAAGATTTAAACTTAGGCTGGATGTACAGACCTAATGAACAGGCTGACTCAGAGATAAATTGTGAGCTTTCTGGCATGCCTAACAGGTAGGAAATGGTGTGCATAGTGATCGAGGAAGGAACTAGAAGGGGCTTGAAATGTAGGCTTAAAAGCTCTGTTTCAGTGATGCTTAGCTGAAAAATATGTAAGTCTCAGGAGAAGTGTTAGCAAAGTAGCATGTTCTTTATTTTGGACAGGGAAGACAATATTAGAGTGATTAGGTGGATCAGTGATCTGTCTACATAGACAATATTTGTATAAGCTGCTCTTACAAAGAGGCCGAGGTGTGTCAACAAATCTTAACTATCAAATGACATAAAGCTCTAGGGAGCAAAATATAAGATTTAGGATGACCTTGACTAAAGGGTTCAAATGAAGCAAAGATAAACTTGATATTAAATGCTGTGTATCTGAACTCCGCTTGCAGTTTTGGAGTGATCTAAGGAAATTAATTCAGATAATGTTGGGTCTTTCAAGACTGGTTTTCAGCACAGGTAGTTTGAACCAATTTTAGGGAATAGTATTTTTGGTAGTTCCCACTGTTAGGCTTTTGTCTCTGCGTTTTCAACCTTTCTGTTCTTTGCCAAGCAGTGGGAGAAAGTTTCACACAACTGTGTTTATTAAAGTCTTTACCTCAAGACTAACTATAAAAAATGAGGGAGAAAATTGAGTAAGTTCCAAAAAGCAAGCGTTTTTATCAGTACTCTTTGAAGTGAAAACCATTATTAATTGAATTCATTATTAAGGCACATACTTCCATTCAATACTTCCATACTCAAGTGCTTCCATTCTAAGTTTTAATATAAGTGGTGATTTATCTCTCGTGTCTATAGTAAATCTAACTGTTTATGATTGTATCACAGGAGGTGGAGAAAAAGCCCGTAAGCTTCACACATCAAGAGGAAAGCTGTTACCCAGAGACAGAATTGACAGGCTTATTGATCCTGGGTAGGTACTTCTCTTTTTAAAAAAACCCTTAGGGTTCTCTTTTGCAGCTGCAAAAGCTGCAAAAGGCTTGTTTTCTGTTTAGCTTCCAAAGACAGTGGGCAGTAACATAGTTGAAGTTTTACAGAATACTTCGCTCTTTTTAAGAAGAAAAAAAATCTTATTTTTAAAATTTTAAATTTTATGTGAGATTCAATGGCAAATATGGACAATTCTTTATTAAAATTGTCTCGTCATTATTCAGGTCTCCCTTCTTGGAATTCTCCCAGTTTGCAGGTTACCAGTTATATGGTAATGAAGAGGTACCAGCAGGAGGCATTATCACAGGCATTGGACGAGTTTCTGGGTGAGAGATACCAGAGATCCTGTATTTTATTATATGAAAAGTAAGAAGTGATAATTTTGTTCAGTTCCCAGAATTAAGCTATTAGTGTTTTTAGTATTCCGTTTCTGACACTGAAAAAAAAAAAGTCAACAAAAATTAGCTAAAATTGAGTACTTTTTAAAAATTTTTTTTTAGTTAGTGTATCCCATATTAAAGCAGAACACACATAAGAGTTTCTGGTGTCCAAAGAAGAAATGTGATTAGTACATTGGTAAGATAATTTTCAGAAAACAGAGCAGTATTCAAGGCTAAGAATTAGTTTTGCTCACTAAAAGTATCTCCACAACTGTTAAAAATTGAAATTAAATATGATGCTATACAGCATTGTTTTAGGGAGTGAAGGGGCAGTGAAAAAGCACATCCTAGTGCTGAGACTGCTGTTACAAAGTGCATTTGAGGGAATGCAGATGAGGTCTCTTTCTGAGCATCAGAGCTTTAAGGATCCTTGACATGGTGCAATTTTTAACCTACAAACATACTTACGTTAGAAATATTTTTCTCTCATAAACTTGTTTTATTTGTAGGGTGGAATGCTTGATTGTTGCTAATGATGCAACTGTCAAAGGTGGTACCTATTATCCCATCACTGTTAAGAAACATTTACGTGCTCAAGAAATTGCAATGCAAAATCATCTCCCTTGCCTGTATCTTGGTAAGTCCTATTGCAGAAATAACAAATCTCCTTTGTTAAGGGCAGCTCAGGATCTCTAGGTAAGACACTAAATAAATGTTGAGATGGGTGTGTTTGACTAACCAGGTGTGTATTCCAGTGGATTTGTTTAAATCAGCATCAGAGGAGAAATACACCTCTGCTGTCTCAATTTAAAAAATACAGTATGTTAGTCTTTATCTGTTCTGTTTGGTTTAGCAATTTGCATAGCAGCTGAGAAACTTTCCAGTGGGGTGTTTTGCTAGTCAGAATGCTTGTACTCATTAAATAATCAACATAAAGGTATGTCCTTGCCTGCATAAGTGTTTGTAATTTCTTGCCCTGCTGGTAGGCCAAACATGTAAAAAATACTGTGAGAAGGATTAGGAGAAATGTGAATTCGTAAATATTAGTGGAGTGCATAGAGGGACAGTGTGGGTGGGGAGTTTGTGGGATTGTTATACTGTAATCTAAAGAGTCCTAGAGGCAAGAGGAGAGCTAGAATGTATCTTAGTAAAAAAAAAATATATAGAGAGGAAACTTAATTTTAGTGTTTGCAAAACAAGTACGATTTTTTAGTCTGAATTATCAGCAAATTCTCTCTTATTTTTTAGTGAGTTATCAGTGAGCAATTATTTGATTCTACTCTTTTAAGATGTTATGGAATGAGGAACTGTGGAACATAGATACGCCCTTGAAACAAAAGTTTATTTTTTTTATTCCACCTTTGAGATTTATAGTCCCTGTGGATATAGTGCTCATCATTCAAACCTGGTTTACATTTACAGTTTGTATGCCTGGGCTTGTTTCATATGATTTCTGTTGTGCAATCAAGAGGGAGTGCTCTGTAGTCAGCCAGCACTTTGCTGACCATGTCATTTCCATGCTGTTTGAACTGCCTTTTCCCTCAGCAGTAGCCACTTAGGTGTCAATTCTCTGATGTAGACACCTGCTGCCATTTGTCACGGGAGTCAGTCTCTGGTGTATGCATTTTCTTATGTATCCAGGGATGGCCCTTTTCACAGCATTGGTGTGTTAACCAGGCTGGAGTTTGTCTAGTTGCTGGAGTTGATGTTGGTTGGGGAGGGAAGTTCTGCAAGGGCTGGAGTAGAAATCAAAACCCTGCTTCATGATAAAGCTGAATGTAGGGCATCACTGGCTGCAGTCATGCAACATGAGAACATGCATATGGACTGTTGCTCTTAGGTGAAAATTAATCACCAGGAACCAGAGATCTCAGTGATTTTTGGCCTCCCTGTACTTTTCTTTCTAGTTTTCTATCTTTTGGAGTCTTAGGACACAATGTATGTTTATTATCTGGGAGTAGAGAGGTTGCAGTCCTGTAAGCTGGAGAGCATATCATGAGGCAAGGACACAATAAATGAAGGTTCCTAAACATAAGGACTTTGGTATGTCTGTATAATCAGGGTCTGAAAGTACACACACTATACCTCTTCAACTCGGTGGTGGTTAGGCTTGCCCTTTTTGGAACTTGTGACAGAATTGCAATAGAATAATTGAATTACAATTGTACATTAGAGTGCTCTTAGTTTAAGTGTTTTGCAGTAAGATGAGTTTAGAAGTTTGTATAGGGAGGTGTGATTAAATCTCTAAGCACATCCGAATCTTTTTTCTATTAGAATTATTGGGATGGATATTACTGGGGGAGTGTTAATATTTTACTGTGTTTTTTGATAAGAATATATTAGAATACCCAGATTCATGGAAATACTTACACTGTTAGTGATAGTAATTGTTCTATGTTTTAAGTAAACTGCAGATACTTAACCACCAACTTGCATAATAACATGTCTTTGAACAGTGTTTTACACTTTTTCATTCACTCTAGTTGATTCAGGAGGAGCCAATTTACCTCGGCAAGCAGAAGTTTTTCCAGATCGAGACCATTTTGGCCGTATTTTCTATAATCAAGCAGTCATGTCCTCACAAGGAATTCCACAGGTAATGTGATTTTACTTAAGAATGAAATGGACTAATTAGTTTTCATGCTTGTTGCCTTTGTATGTTTATAAGGTTTGTAGCCATACTTTGTTTTTAACAGCAATGTGTTGTGCTGACCTCATGGCCTGTTCTGGGGATTGGAGTCACTGTAAACACAGTAACTGTCCACAGAAGATCATTATAGTCTTGAAGAAGCTGTCTTCTTTCTTGGCCTTAGTGTTAATGATGTGCCCTACCTCCTCATATCTTGGAGCAGGAAAAAAGGGTCTTGACAACATGGTGCACAGGGCCATGTGAGGAAGCACTAGGAAGTCTCTTGAAACAGATTATTATTCTGCATCAGCACTGTAAAGGTGAGGACCCATTTGATGATGGCTGGTAAATGAGACACACTTACAGCAAACAGGGATATGTGTATATTTTTGTACCCATTTAATACACTGATGTGCTGTATGATAAAACTGCACTAACAATGTGGTTATTTTCTAATATATTAATGATGCATAGAAATCCTGTTAGTCACGGTTCCTACATTTAGAAGTGGGTTTGTGTCATGGGTATTTCCGGAATGCTTGGGTGTCAGTAATTTGATGCAGGTGGCAAGCTAGGGGAGGTTTGCTTCTCTATGTATTGCTTGTGAAGAGTGTAGAACTGGTTGAGGACGTAATTGCTCACAGCATCCTTGGCTGCAGTGAAAGTGGAGGACAGAGGTGAGGAAAGCAGACAGCAGGACAGACACTGAACTTCAGGAGAGTAGTCTTGGGCTTGTCAAGGGAATTGTAAGTAGGAACCTGTGAGAGGCTGCCAGGGAAGGCAGAGGAGTCCATTGCATTTCAATATAACCTCTTCCAAATAAAGGAGTGCTCCAGGAAAGAAGATGACCAGGTCATTCTGACAAAGTTGCTATCAAGTCAGTCAACTCCCAGCCTCTTCATATGGTTGTGTAGACCCCTCATATACCTGCCTCTTACTCCCCTTTGGAGATCAGGGGATTCAAGCTTACTTGGCTGTTCTTCCCATAGAAGGTATTCCATATCATTGATGGTCCTAGCTTATCTTTTGTAAACCTTTTGGATTATTTTTTTTAATACTACTTAGTGAGCTAGTGTTTTCACTGAATTGTCTCAGTTTCATCTGCTCCTAGCTGTAGTTGTCAAGTCAGTGTGTATAACTTTATATTGGTTGGATGAAAGAAAGTGAAATACTTTTTCAGGATATTCAGGCTGAGAAGAAAAATTGCTTTAGAGTGTTTGGCTTAAAAATACATTTTGGAACCTCAGGCACAGTAAAAGTTTAGCTTACTTGCTGTTTCATCTCAGTACTGTCATGGAAGTGTTTCACTACCATGTTATTTCGACATATTTGACTGTTAAACTCATCATTAATACAAAACGGAAGTAGGACATCTGTCATTGAGAAGCATGGTTGGGCTGAAACTGTTTTAATTTATTCTCTGTGAGAAGCTGTTCTTGTTGAATCCTCCAGTCCAGAAGGAGAGACCTAGCAGCTAATACTTCCTTTCAGTGCAAAGCAGGTGCATCCGTCAGAGTGATGGCATCCCATCTGACACCTTAAGTAGCAGATGTGGGCTTAGCGTGATTTCTGAGGAAGCTAGATTTTTTACTTTGGTACCTTTTTGGCACATTCTGGAATAAAGACTTTAAATCTTTAACCATCTTTACCAAGAATCCTGAAATCCACTGCCTTCAGAGAAATCCAGGGCTGAAGATTCCAACAATTCATGAAATCTCTTTAGAAAGTCTAAGATAATTTAACTTCTGCAATTCTTTTATTTCCATCAATAAAAATGGAGCAATTGTGGTGATTAGCTGGGTCTCCAGAGAAAAAGTACTGATCAGTAAGAACAAAAATAGTTATGAAAAAAGATGGTTTACAAGCTGACCATCCTGCAGAATCACAGATAGCTCTAGGTTGTACTTTAGATTTATATGTGTGAATAAAATTGGTCCCAGCATTTTTATGGAGCAGCAAGCGTCAAAGAAGACAGTCACAAGGCCATTTTGCTGAATTACCTTTTTAGGAGAAGTTTTGGTACATTTTATTTTTGCAACAGACTCCAATCATCATCTGGTATGGGAGTAGTGACTTTTAGATGTGATGTCAAGGATTAATATGTAAACCCAGTCTGCAAGGCTGGAATTACAATTACTGACATTAGGCAGGACTTTCCTAGAAATGCCTGGCCCCAAAGTCACACTGGTGTTTTCCTGATTATCTTGAAAGAACTTCAACTTATTTGTAAAGTTCCTTAAAAAGTTGAATTTGTTTTTACTTTGATTACAATATAGTGTTGCATTAAGAGTAACACTGTACTCCTATACAATAAAATATGTGTAGGAAAGATTTGCCTTTTAATAAAACACATTTCTGTTGGAATATGGCACTGATGAAAATTTAATTTTCTTAAAATGTTTATAGAAGACTGGGAAAAATGTTTTTCTAAAATGCCTCCTTGAATTAAGAGGTGTGTTTTGTCTGGGAGATGTTTCTGTCCTTTGTTTCATCTCAAAAAAGGCGGTGCTAACATTTGCAAATCCACCGTTGATTCAGTGCTAACGGGCTGTAGTAGCTAGAATCATCTTCCCTGTCTGAGAGGATGTTTCATTAGGAAAAGGTGTTAGGAAATTATGTTCCCTCAGATTGCCATTCTCGTTGATTCTTCTGGCATAGGAGTCTGGATGTTGCTGCTTTTTAACCTCCTGTTGTTTGTTGTGGCCTGCCTGAAGGTCTGTTTCATCTGTTCATCAGCCCTTCTCAATTTTGCCCTTAAAGTGCTCAATATTTTTATTTTTTTTCCAGTTGTCTATTGTGCTTTTAATTTTCCTCTCCACTTTCACCTGTGACTAATTTATTATATGTCTACTGCAGCTTTAAATTGCATTGATGTCTGTATGGTTGTGAATCAGAAAGCTGTGATTAGCTTCTCATTAGCTGCTTCCTAAGCTCTGACACACCTGTGTGCTGCATGGATGCAATGGGGAGCTTCTCAGTGGGTATGAAATACTGTATGTGCATTCAGAATTGTTGATTTTCATTGAGCTCTTAAATAATTGCCTATGCAGTAATTCAAAGAATGAAGTCAGGAAGGTAGCACATTAGCTGGGAATTTGAGGCTGTGCTACCCAGCAACTACGGAGTTTACTAGTATATACAATTTATGTATGGAAAAAGTAAAACCTGAGTTGCAGTTTAAATGCAGGCATTTCAGCATGAGCATGGTAGAACTAGGAATACAGAAAAACACAGATCCTGCAGAAAAAATCAAAATAACTTTTTCCTCAAGTTTCTCCCATTTCTAGAGGCTTATGTTATCTGAGTGTTTACCTGGAACCTCTGGGTAAGAACAGAAATACTGAGGATCAATCATGTGACTCTGAATATAGTTAAAATTCTGAAAATAGTTTGCTGAAAAAGCTGTTTGGTAATAAGTTGATATAGTTCATCTGCTTTGGGTACAAGTAATGTGATTTGGACGTTTAATTTCTGTGTGCTGTTTTCTGTTCAGAGCAAACATTAAATTATCATTTAACCCAGAATGCTACTTGATGTCACTTTAGCAATATTTTTTAACAAAGTTAACATAAAATAACACTGTTCTGTGTTTTAACTTTTGTTGTTGTTGTGAAGAAGATTGTTAGATTAGACAACTACTTTATTATTGTCTGCCTTTTTCATATGAGTATTCAAGCACGAGAAAGATGTGGACCTGTTGGAACGTGTCTAGAGAAGGGCTATGAAAATGATCCAAGGGCTGGAGCACTTCTCTTATGAGGACAGGCTGAGGGAGCTGGGGTTGTTCAGCCTGAAGAGAAGGCTCTGGAGGGCCATCATAGTGGCCTTCCAGTACCTGAAGGGGGCCTGCAGGAAAGCTAGGGAGGGACTGATTACAAGGGCTTGTAGCAAGAGGACGAGGGGTAGTGGTAGTAAACTGAAAGAAGAGAGATTTAGGTTAGAGAAACAGGTGGAAATTCTACAGTGTAAGGGTGGTGAGGCACTGGAACAGACTGCCCAGAGATGTCATGGGGGCTCCATCCCTGGAGATGTTCAAGGGCAGGTTGGATGAGGCTCTGAGCAGCCTGTTTTAGTGGGAGGTGTCTCTGCCCATGCAGAGGAGTTGGAACTCCATGATTTCAAGATCCCTTCCAACTCCAAACATCTTGTGATTCTGTGAACCTTCTGCCTTTGAAGGGGCACCCTGAATGAGAAGTGAAATGAGAAACTTCATCCTCATGATCATACGCTGCTACAGTATTCATCATGTCTGGGGTCAAGTCTGTTTTGTAAAAGTGTCACCAAAATATTACTGTTAGAAAATGTTCATTGTTTTGAAGTTCATCTCAAAAATAGGATGAAGCAAAGATTATTCATGCTAAAGCCTGTAAGATACTCAACACACCTGGAAGGGTGAAGAGTTAATTGGTTGATCCATTGAAGAACTAAAGTTGAATATTAGTAAATGTGGTGAATTTTCTTAAAATGATGTTGACATTGATGAAATTATGCCAATAAGCAACACCAGATGCTCTGACGTAATTGAAAATACCAAGAGCAACCTTTGGGTTTCAGCCTTTTACCATTCATTGGTAAAAACAAATGTCGTAGAATCATAGAATAGAATGGTTTGCATTGGAAGGGATCTTAAAAATCATCTAGATCCAACCCCCCTGCATTGGCAGGGACACCTCTCACTAGACCAGGTTGCTCAGAGCCCCTTCCAACCTGGTCTTGAAGACTTCAAGGGATGGGGCTTCCTCGGTGTCACTGGGAAGCCTCTTCCTGTGTCTTGCCACCCTCACAGTGAAGAATTTCTTCCTAATGTCTAATCTAAATCTCCCCTTCTCAAGTTTTAATCCATTACCCCTTCACCTCTTTCTACAAGCCCTTGTAAAAGTCCCTCCCCAGCTTTCCCATAGCCCCTTTCAGGTACTGGAAGGGCTCTGTGAGATCTCCCAGAGCCTTCTCTTCTCCAGGCTGAAAACCTCCAAGTCTCTCATCTTGGCTTTATAGCAGAGGTGTTTCAGCCCTCAGATCATCTCTGTGGCTCTCCTTTGTACTATCTCCAGGAGTTTCATGTCCTTCTTCTGTTGTGGGCTCCAGAACTGGACAAACTCCAGGTAGGGTCTCATGAGAGCAAAGTAGCAGGAGAGTCAACCTCCCTTGACCTGCTGCCATGCTTCTTTTGATGCAGCCTAGGACATGGTTGGCTTTCTGGGCTGCAAGAGCACACTTCCAGCCCATACTGAGGTTCTCATTCACCATCACCACCAGTGTGTGCCTCTTTGATTAAAACTTTCAACATATGTAGCTCATGGTACCTCATATATGGAGTTTTCCTACAGGGTGGCCTGAAAATTATAGTTTTAAGAGAGTGTTGAAAACTAGTGATACTCCTTTTTTTTTTTCTTTCCTTTTTTAAGAAAAGCTAAAACATAAACGTTTCATTTCTCAAGCAACAATAATCTTCCAGTGCTATCCCAGAACCTGTATTAAAATCAGTACAATATATAATAGTACTGTATGCCTTTGCTATTTTTATGGGTTGGACAATTCATTAACTTGTGTTTTTTGTTCTCCCAATAGATAGCAGTAGTAATGGGATCCTGTACAGCAGGAGGAGCATACGTACCTGCCATGGCTGATGAAAGTATCATTGTTGGCAAACAGGGAACAATATTCTTGGGAGGGCCACCACTGGTAAGGACACAGAAGTTTCTAGTGACATAGTCCCCCCAAAAACTGTATGTTACTGAGAGCTTAAACTATTGAAGCCTTTCTTGGTGAGATACTTCCAGATCTTCTCTAGCTCAGTTTGTAATTTTTAAGTATATCTGAATATTTATATCCTTAAAAGATGTATATATTAATCAGACTTTGTTGAGGTGTTTTTATAGTGCTGCTTTTGGATTGTCATGCACATTTTAAATTACAAAAAATGCTTCTGCATTCAGTTATGCAGTCTCCAGTTTTGGCTTGAATTTAAAAAGAAAATACAAACATGTTATATCTCAGAGTCAAGATCAGAGAACTGAAGAAGCAGGCCTGATCTGCTGTGTTTTGTGTCAGTTTACTGAGAAAGGAATTGCACTTATGATGGAGTTTGTAATTATTTCCTTACTTTCTTAGTAAGAAAATTGTTTGTAATGAAGCTGTCCTGAAGAACTCCTGTGAATTAAAACTTGCTTTATTGTGGAACTCATAGTGAAATTTGTGACTGAGCAAAATACTGCAGCATAAGACAGCTTTAGTATTATAGTAGTTTGGTTTCAACAGGTAAGGGAGTCCTTGAGTGCGGTTTATTTTTTTAAAAACAGCTGTACCACTGTATGTTCTAGTGTAGGCTCAGTTTTATATTGGTATGAATTTACTTAACGTAAACTTTATGAGAAGAAAGGACTCCCCAGTAGTAAATATTCTCTTAGTGCTAGGGCTAACAGATAGAGCAGCACCCAGCACAACCATTGTAGTCTCAACAAATTCTGGATAAACTTTTTTTTTTAAATAGTCAAATATTTATCTCATAGCAAGCTGGTCTGAGATGGCATGCTTGCTGCTGTGGTTATAGTCTTTAGGAACTTTTAGATGTGTTTACTGCTCCTTAGAATTCTAGAATCTCTTTGTCTGTTGGAATTTCTTTGGCAGTAGTTGTTTCAAATGTCTTACTTAGGTCTTTGTTCCCATTTATATTGTATTAGTCTGTTTCAGCTTGTTGTTTATAGGTAAACAAAGACAAATCCTCCCTCAGACTTAAGAAATTTTCTGTAAATTTATCACTGTAATTTAGATATTAAGAGTTTCATGGTGAAAAGTGGCATAAATATGCATGAATGAATATATTAGCTGAGAATAATATATTAGTTGAGTGAGTAACACTGGGTGATTCATGCATCTTTCTATTGAGATAAGGAAATAGTACTACGAAACAAGTTAATTTTTATGTGACACCCTTAATACCTTGGCTGTTGTGTTAAAGTAATTGCCCTGGTTGCAGAATGAGAACACCTGAGTTGTCCAAGTACAAACTCTTCCTAGGCCCAACACAGTTCATGATCTTAGAGCCAGTGGCATATAAAGTGGCAGTACTGCCTCATGAGGCTTGCTCAGGTTCAGGGTAATTTGTAGCAGAAGCTCAGCTAGTTAATCTGACAGACCTGAGCAAACTCAGCTCTTCTGAAATGGCATTTTGCATTGGAAAGAGTCTTGGGAAGTGCTGTTCACCTTGAGTGATTCTGGATGGAGCTATGTGAGAGCTGGAAAGGTTCATCAGACACTGGGAGATGTGTTGGGTACACTGAGTACTGTGTCCTGGAGGGCTTCCTCACACCAGTTTCTTCCCATATCCAGCATTAAGCAGATAAAAGACAGCTGATACCCAGTATTGCCTAGGAAGCTGGCTGGGAAGCTGAGAAAAAGGGAAGCAGACTCATTCTGAGGGGATGGTAATTGTTTTGACATCTCAAAGCAGTTATGGTCATACATGTGTGTCACTGAGATGTAGTGCATGAGACTTCTGCCAGTTTACGCAGCTGAAAAAAGGTGGCCTGAGTCAAGTTTCAAAGGGAAGACTTGGCTAGACGAGTCAGTGACTGCAAGAATGTTTTGAAGTTAAGAAGAATGAAAACTTCACCACTTCCAGAGGAAGATTTCACAACTGTCCTCCCGTTTAATTTGTTCCTTAGCAACCTGCCAATGTAATGATCCTTATCTTTGTGCGAATAGATCAAACTTTAATATCACTACCTGTCAGCTTTTGTGTTTGGTAGAACTTTTCATACTCTCACTGAAAATACTCCTTTTGCCTTTTTCTAAGCATCAAAATTACTTCACACTCCCATAGAAACTTCCATTCTGTGTTGCAGCAGATATTGAAACCATTATTGTGTATGCTCTGTTCCCCAAAAAGTCTTTCCTGTACAAAGAAAATTGGATTGGATTTTATCATTCACCTGCCTAAAACAAAACATCCGAAGGAAGTGAAAGAAAATCCCTGATGTCTCTTACAATTGATCTTGGGATATGTATACTGAAAAAAGAGTAAATTGCAGGTACAGTCCAAAGTTTGAAGTGTGAGCTTCTTTGGCCTTATTTTTAGGAAGGTAATGAATTAATGAAAAGATAGATCCCACTAGTCAGGGAGGAGTCACAGTAGAGGTATTATCAAGGGCCTTTCTTCTGCACTCCACCAAGCTGAAGAATCCCAATCCTCACCCTTAGCCATAGTACTTGGTAGCTCCGAATGCTGTGTTGACCTGTAGGCTTCTTCATTCCAGACACTTTGCGTTCTTTCTTCCCCAGGGAAAAATTGCTACTTTCTGTCTCAGCAGTGAAGCAAAGCCTGGTAAAAAGGGATAAGTTTGTCAAAGTTGTATATATTTATATGCTGGGGACTCTTCTACGTGTCAGCCTGTATTCTCAGAAATACACATTTTAGCTAAAGTTTGTGTTCATTTCTGATGATTGCTACCTGAAGGATATTAAACAGGGATTTATTTGAAAACCCCCTCATATCTTGTCAAGGCTCTATTTGATGAATTTAGAGTTTAATGAACTTCAGGAAAGTTAGTACTGTTTAAACTACTGTTTGTAGAAAGCCCTATTGCACTGCAGTACCTGGGAAGATGATGGAGCAAATAATCCTGGAAGCTATTTCCAAAAACACTACAGAGAAGAAGGTGACTGTGGGTAGTCAGTATGGATTTACAACGGGGCAATAAGGCCTGACCAAAATGACAGCCTTCTGTGCTGTTATGACTGGCTCCGTGGAAGCAGGGAGAGCAGTGGGTGTTGTTTATATTGACTTTGATAAGGCTTTTGACACTGTCTCAGTAGAGGGAGGAAGTGCAGACTGGGTAAATGACCTGTCTGAACTGCTATGCTTAAGCTGGAGATCAGTCACAAGTGGTGTACCCTGGAGGTCAGTAGTGGGACCAGAACTGTTTAACATCTTCGTTAATGACCCGGGCAGTGGTCCAAAGCTCACCATCAGTGAACTTGCAGATGATAAACACATGTGAAGAGTGGTTAGTAGACCAGATGATCTGGCTTCCTTTGAGAAGGACCTCAACAGCCTGAACCAAACTATTTGAAGTTAAAACATAGCAAGCAAATGCTCCATGAAGGTGTAATCCTGGATACCAGAATAGGCTGGGGACCGACTAGCTGGGAATATGTTGGGCAGAAAAGGTACCGCTCTGTTCTGGTGGACACCAAGTTGAACATGAGGCAACAAATGCCCTTGCAGCAAAGGCAGCCAGCAGCGTCCTGGGCACGCATTAGGGAGGATGTTTCCAGCTAGTAAAGGGTGGTGATCCTTTCCATCTACTAAGCCTCTGTAAGGCACATTTGGGGTGCTAGGTCTGGCTCTCGGCTTTCTGGACCAAGACGGACATGGACAAGCTTGAGTAAGTCAGTGAAGTTCCACTGAGCTGATGAAGGAGCTGGAGCATCTGTGATGTGAAGAGAAGCTGAGAGAGGTGGGGCTTTGCAGCCTGGTGAAGAAATGGCTCAGGAGGAATCACAGAATCAAAGTTACTTGTTAAATGCTTGGGTTTTTATGTGAAAACGCGTATTCATAAATCTAAAAGGTGCGTAAGTATACTCAAACTAACAGTGGACATGGCAATAAATAAAATAGAAAGGGGAGAATCTAAATAAAACCTACATATCAATGCTAGAATAAGGATGCAAAGAGAAATAAAGTATTTTTGAAAAGATTCTGTTTTGTCACATTTGAAGTGGTCTGAGGGAAAGTTAACTGAGGATATTCTACTAATGAGGAAGCATTCTGCAAAAGTCTCCTTTATTGCTGTAACTAAGCCAGTATAAATATTAATGCAAAACAAGTGCCAACTCTAAAGCTCATTTTCCTTTTCTTGTGGTAGGTTAAAGCAGCAACAGGTGAAGAGGTATCAGCAGAGGATCTTGGAGGGGCAGATCTTCACTGCAGGTTTAAAGAAATATTTTCCCAGAGTTAATTTTTTCAGTTTTTTAGACCTTATTAGGGTATATTTTATTTCATATTTAAATATTTTTAGCCTATATTTGTATTTTGAAAATTAACATTTTCTATGTCTATCTGGTGCTGGTTAATCATTTTACTATTGGAGCAGTGTATTTACCATACATTACTCTAGTTAGGATTTTGTATCCTCTATTTACTCCTTTAAAATACTTACATGTCTAGTATACTGCAGCATCATGCATAATATGGAGGACTGTTTTATACTGTTTAATACTGAGTGTTAATAAGTAGTACACATTGAGAAAGGTATGTTGCATACTGTGTCTTTCTTACTGTCAGAACTTAATACAAACAAGATGATTTAAAATACCTTGTGCTCTCTGTAAGACAATGCTTGCTATCAGAACAGAATTCTGTGCACTTTCTAGTTCTAAAATGAGTAGCAAGCAAAGTTGGCATTGCTGTACAATAAGTTAAACATTGCTGTACAGTAAATGCTTAAATTTTACTTTGGTTTACTGAAGTGAATAAAGAATTATTTTTAGGGGTATTTCATACCAATTCTGTAAACCTATGTTTTCTCTATAACTTCAAATTATTTTTAATTTCAATTTGAACAATGTGTGTCATTTTCCATACTGTCACTTAGATTTTTTTACTCTGTAGAGTTGTTCTTTTATGTTATCTCTGACAGCTTGAATGTGCTGTTTCAAAGAAAAAGTCAGGCATTGGTTTTATTTTGAAAGTAATTTCCTAAGAAAACATGGAGAGCTCTATTTTAACATCTAGATTTTAATGATAAATATAAAACTTCTGAAGTCTTAGAAGTTTTTAGAGCTTCCAATCTTCACGGTCAGTCTTCATATTACTATTTTTATTTATATACAGAAAATCTGGTGTAACAGATCATTATGCTTTGGATGACAATCATGCACTTCATCTAGCAAGGAAAATTGTACGAAGCTTGAATCGCCAAAAGAAAATAGATGTAAGTGTACAGAAACTGAAAACACTGCGTTGTTTAAACAAGAAATGCTTTTCTTCACCTGATTTGCACAACACCTTCTTTGTCTCTGACTTTAGACACTTATACAAATGGAAGTTACAGTTGTTGTCCTTAAAGATTTCTCTAGTGTTTCAGTTCTGCAGTTACCTTCCTGCTGCATTATTCCCAGTACAATCACTGGGTTTACATGTGAAGCAACTGGAACAGTTCTTCAGAATCACAGAACTGCACTTTGAAGTTAATCTAGTCTTACAAGGTGCTTAATTCAATTTTAAGCCAACATAATCATTTCCATGAACTTAAAATTAGATACCTACTAAATAATCTTGAATACACATTTTCTGTGATTATTAATGAAAGCTATAAAATTATGGGGATAGATCTAAATCATGTTATTGTATTGATTTAAAAATGCCTTTTAGAAAACAGGATGTATAGCACATGGAGGAGGAGTTGCCTTCACTTGTTTTGGCAGGAGATGCAAGAGAGTGAATTGAAGATTAAAGCTCAGCAGCTGACAGAAGACAAGATGTTGTATTCAGTTGTGTGGCAGAAATTTTCAGCATTTTTTCAGAATACTGCCAGTCTAATAGGGCACAAGGGAAAAGTAACGAAATAGGAGAATGTGCATTGTTTTTGCTAACATGGAGGTGGAGCATGTGTGGAGGCATATGCAGGAGTAGAAGCAAAGGTAGCAGTAAGAGACAAAGTGTTATCAACCTTCAGTTTGAGAAATTTGAACTTCAGGCAAAATTAAGACAAGCCAGTACAGGCATTTTGATGCAGTTGGTGTAGAGAAAACTGCTCAAGGCAATTGGCAAATTAATTGCTCTTTGTTTTTTTAAGTCATTATGTGGACTCATCATTCCTTTTATGTGTAAATTGTTTTGTTAAATTGCTACAGGTGACTATAGAACCATCAGAAGAGCCTTTAT